>NW_027473052.1:0-89969 GCF_030347505.1 Rhynchophorus ferrugineus
TATGGGTCTATCGATAATTTACACCTTAGGCTCTGCTTCTAACTTGGGCCCAAATTGTAAAATGGTCTTACCTATTGGCGATTTCGTTCCAATTCACATTCCAAGTAATTATTCGGCATGCTAATTACATTGCGGTTGCCAAATTGCATTATCTCTTATAGTTTCCGAGATATGGACTATCGATAATTTACACCTTAGGCTCTGCTTCTAACTTGGGCCCAAATTGTAAAATGGTCTTATCTATTGGCGAATTTCGTTCCAATTCACATTCCAAGTAATATTCGGCATGCTAATTACATTGCCCGGTTGCCAAATTGCATTATCTCTTATAGTTTCCGAGATATGGACTATCGATAATTTACACCTTAGGCTCTGCTTCTAACTTGGGCCCAAATTGTAAAATGGTCTTATCTATTGGCGATTTCGTCTCTAATTCACATTCCAAGTGATATTTGGCATGCTAATTACATTGCCGGTCGCGAAATTGCATTATCTCTTTATAGTTTCCGAGATATGGACTATCAATAATTTTACACCTTAGGCTCTGCTTCTAACTTGGGCCCAAATTGTAAAATGGTCTTATCTATTGGCGATTTCGTTCCAATTCACATTCCAAGTAATATTCGGCATGCTAATTACATTGCCGGTTGCCAAATTGCATTATCTCTTATAGTTTCCGAGATATGGACTATCGATAATTTACACCTTAGGCTCTGCTTCTAACTTGGGCCCAAATTGTAAAATGGTCTTATCTATTGGCGATTTCGTTCCAATTCACATTCCAAGTAATATTCGGCATGCTAATTACATTGCCGGTTGCCAAATTGCATTATCTCTTATAGTTTCCGAGATATGGACTATCGATAATTTACACCTTAGGCTCTGCTTCTAACTTGGGCCCAAATTGTAAAATGGTCTTATCTATTGGCGATTTCGTTCCAATTCTCATCCAAGTAATATTCGGCATGCTAATTACATTGCCGGTTGCCAAATTGGCATTATCTCTTATAGTTTCGAGATATGGACTATCGATAATTTACACCATAGGCTCTGCTTCTAACTTGGGCCCAAATTGTAAAATGGTCTTATCTATTGGCGATTTCGTTCCAATTCACATGCCAAGTAATATTCGGCATGCTAATTACATTGCCGGTTGCCAAATTGCATTAACTCTTATAGTTTCCGAGATATGGACTATCGATAATTTACACCTTAGGCTCTGCTTCTAACTTGGGCCCAAATTGTAAAATGGTCTTATCTATTGGCGATTTCGTTCCAATTCACATTCCAAGTAATATTCGGCATGCTAATTACATTGCCGGTTGCCAAATTGCATTATCTCTTATAGTTTCCGAGATATGGACTATCGATAATTTACACCATAGGCTCTGCTTCTAACTTGGGCCCAAATTGTAAAATGGTCTTATCTATTGGCGATTTCGTTCCAATTCACATTCCAAGTAATATTCGGCATGCTAATTACATTGCCGGTTGCCAAATTGCATTATCTCTTATAGTTTTCCGAGATATGGACTATCGATAATTTACACCATAGGCTCTGCTTCTAACTTGGGCCCAAATTGTAAAATGGTCTTACCTATTGGCGATTTCGTTCCAATTCACATTCCAAGTAATATTCGGCATGCTAATTACATTGCCGGTTGCCAAATTGCATTATCTCTTATAGTTTCCGAGATATGGACTATCGATAATTTACACCTTATGCTCTGCTTCTAACTTGGGCCCAAATTGTAAAATGGTCTTATCTATTGGCGATTTCGTTCCAGTTCACATTCCAAGTAATATTCGGCATGCTAATTACATTGCCGGTTGCCAAATTGCATTATCTCTTATAGTTTCCGAGATATGGACTATCGATAATGTTACACCTTAGGCTCTGCTTCTAACTTGGGCCCAAATTGTAAAATGGCCTTATCTATTGGCGATTTCGTCCCAATTCACATTCCAAGTGATATTCGGCATGCTAATTACATTGCCGGTTGCCCAAATTGCATTATCTCTTATAGTTTCCGAGATATGGACCTATCGATAATTTACACCTTAGGCTCTGCTTCTAACTTGGGCCCAAATTGTAAAATGGTCTTATCTATTGGCGATTTCGTTCCAATTCACATTCCAAGTAATATTCGGCATGCTAATTACATTGCCGGTTGCCAAATTGCATTATCTCTTATAGTTTCCGAGATATAGACTATCGATAATTTACACCTTAGGCTCTGCTTCTAACTTGGGCCCAAATTGTAAAATGGTCTTATCTATTGGCGATTTCGTCCCAATTCACATTCCAAGTGATATTTCGGCATGCTAATTACATTGCCGGTTGCGAAATTGCATTATCTCTTATAGTTTCCGAGATATGGACTATCAATAATTTACACCTTAGGATCTGCTTCTAACTTGGGCCCAAATTGTAAAATGGTCTTATCTATTGGGCGATTTCGTTCCAATTCACATTCCAAGTAATATTCGCATGCTAATTACATTGCCGGTTGCCAAATTGCATTATCTCTTATAGTTTCCGAGATATGGACTATCGATAATTTACACCTTAGGCTCTGCTTCTAACTTGGGCCCAAATTGTAAAATGGTCTTATCTATTGGCGATTTCGTTCAATTCACATTCCAAGTAGTATTCGGCATGCTAATTACATTGCCGGTTGCCAAATTGAATTATCTCTTATAGTTTCCGAGATATGGACTATCGATAATTTACACCTTAGGCTCTGCTTCTAACTTGGGCCCAAATTGTAAAATGGTCTTACCTATTGGCGATTTCGTTCCAATTCACATTCCAAGTAATATTCGGCATGCTAATTACATTGCCGGTTGCCAAATTGCATTATCTCTTATAGTTTTCCGAGATATGGACTATCGATAATTTACACCTTAGGCTCTGCTTCTAACTTGGGCCCAAATTGTAAAATGGTCTTATCTATTGGCGATTTCGTTCCAATTCACATTCCAAGTAATATTCGGCATGCTAATTACATTGCCGGTTGCCAAATTGCATTATCTCTTATAGTTTCCGAGATATGGACTATCGATAATTTACACCTTAGGCTCTGCTTCTAACTTGGGCCCAAATTGTAAAATGGTCTTATCTATTGGCGATTTCGTCCCAATTCACATTCCAAGTGATATTCGGCATGCTAATTACATTGCCGGTTGCGAAATTGCATTATCTCTTATAGTTTCCGAGATATGGACTATCAATAATTTACACCTTAGGCTCTGCTTCTAACTTGGGCCCAAATTGTAAAATGGTCTTATCTATTGGCGATTTCGTTCCAATTCACATTCCAAGTAATATTCGGCATGCTAATTACATTGCCGGTTGCCAAATTGCATTATATCTTATAGTTTCCGAGATATGGACTATCGATAATTTACACCTTAGGCTCTGCTTCTAACTTGGGCCCAAATTGTAAAATGGTCTTATCTATTGGCGATTTCGTTCCAATTCACATTCAAGTAATATTCGGCATGCTAATTACATTGCCGGTTGCCAAATTGCATTATCTCTTATAGTTTCCGAGATATGGACTATCGATAATTTACACCTTAGGCTCTGCTTCTAACTTGGGCCCAAATTGTAAAATGGTCTTATCTATTGGCGATTTCGTCCCAATTCACATTCCAAGTGATATTCGGCATGCTAATTACATTGCCGGTTGCGAAATTGCATTATCTCTTATAGTTTCCGAGATATGGACTATCAATAATTTACACATTAGGCTCTGCTTCTAAGTTGGGCCCAAATTGTAAAATGGTCTTATCTATTGGCGATTTCGTTCCAATTCACATTCCAAGTAATATTCGGCATGCTAATTACATTGCCGGTTGCCAAATTGCATTATCTCTTATAGTTTCCGAGATATGGACTATCGATAATTTACACCTTAGGCTCTGCTTCTAAGTTGGGCCCAAATTGTAAAATGGTCTTATCTATTGGCGATTTCGTTCCAATTCACATTCCAAGTAATATTCGGCATGCTAATTACATTGCCGGTTGCCAAATTGCATTATCTCTTATAGTTTCCGAGATATGGACTATCGATAATTTACACCTTAGCTCTGCTTCTAACTTGGGCCCAAATTGTAAAATGGTCTTATCTATTGGCGATTTCGTTCCAATTCACATTCCAAGTAATATTCGGCATGCTAATTACATTGCCGGTTGCCAAATTGCATTATCTCTTATAGTTTCCGAGATATGGACTATCGATAATTTACACCTTAGGCTCTGCTTCTAACTTGGGCCCAAATTGTAAAATGGTCTTATCTATTGGCGATTTCGTTCCAATTCACACGTCCAAGTAATATTCGGCATGCTAATTACATTGCCGGTTGCGAAATTGCATTATCTCTTATAGTTTCCGAGATATGGACTATCGATAATTTACACCTTAGGCTCTGCTTCTAACTTGGGCCCAAATTGTAAAATGGTCTTATCTATTGGCGATTTCGTTCCAATTCACATTCCAAGTAATATTCGGCATGCTAATTACATTGCCGGTTGCCAAATTGCATTATCTCTTATAGTTTCCGAGATATGGACTATCGATAATTTACACCTTAGGCTCTGCTTCTAACTTGGGCCCAAATTGTAAAATGGTCCTTCTCTATTGGCGATTTCGTCCCCAATTCACATTCCAAGTAATATTCGGCATGCTAATTACATTGCCGTTTGCGAAATTGCATTATCTCTTATAGTTTCAGAGATGTGTACTATCGATAATTTACACCTTAGGCTCTGCTTCTAACTTGGGCCCAAATTGTAAAATGGTCTTATCTATTGGCGATTTCGTTCCAATTCACATTCCAAGTAATATTCGGCATGCTAATTACATTGCCGGTTGCCAAATTGCATTAACTCTTATAGTTTCCGAGATATGGGACTATCGATAATTTACACCTTAGGCTCTGCTTCTAACTTGGGCCCAAATTGTAAATGGTCTTATCTATTGGCGATTTCGTTCCAATTCACATTCCAAGTAATATTCGGCATGCTAATTACATTGCCGGTTGCCAAATTTGCATTATCTCTTATAGTTTCCGAGATATGGACTATCGATAATTTACACCTTAGGCTCTGCTTCTAACTTGGGCCCAAATTGTAAAATGGTCTTATCTATTGGCGATTTCGTTCCAATTCACATTCCAAGTAATATTCGGCATGCTAATTACATTGCCGGTTGCCAAATTGCATTAACTCTTATAGTTTCCGAGATATGGACTATCGATAATTTACACCTTAGGCTCTGCTTCTAACTTGGGCCCAAATTGTAAAATGGTCTTATCTATTGGCGATTTCGTTCCAATTCACATTCCAAGTAATATTCGGCATGCTAATTACATTGCCGGTTGCCAAATTGCATTATCTCTTATAGTTTCCGAGATATGGACTATCGATAATTTACACCTTAGGCTCTGCTTCTAACTTGGGCCCAAATTGTAAAATGGTCTTATCTATTGGCGATTTCGTTCCAATTCACATTCCAAGTAATATTCGGCATGCTAATTACATTGCCGGTTGCCAAATTGCATTATCTCTTATAGTTTCCGAGATATAGACTATCGATAATTTACACCTTAGGCTCTGCTTCTAACTTGGGCCCCAAATTGTAAAATGGTCTTATCTATTGGCGATTTCGTCCCAATTCACATTCCAAGTGATATTCGGCATGCTAATTACATTGCCGGTTGCGAAATTGTCTCTTATAGTTTCCGAGATATGGACTATCAATAATTTACACCTTAGGATCTGCTTCTAACTTGGGCCCAAATTGTAAAATGGTCTTATCTATTGGCGATTTCGTTCCAATTCACATTCCAAGTATATTCGGCATGCTAATTACATTGCCGGGTTGCCAAATTGCATTATCTCTTATAGTTTCCGAGATATGGACTATCGATAATTTACACCTTAGGCTCTGCTTCTAACTTGGGCCCAAATTGTAAAATGGTCTTATCTATTGGCGATTTCGTTCCAATTCACATTCCAAGTAGTATTCGGCATGCTAATTACATTGCCGGTTGCCAAATTGAATTATCTCTTATAGTTTCCGAGATATGGACTATCGATAATTTACACCTTAGGCTCTGCTTCTAACTTGGGCCCAAATTGTAAAATGGTCTTACCTATTGGCGATTTCGTTCCAATTCACATTCCAAGTAATATTCGGCATGCTAATTACATTGCCGGTTGCCAATTGGCATTATCTCTTATAGTTTCCGAGATATGGACTATCGATAATTTACACCTTAGGCTCTGCTTCTAACTTGGGCCCAAATTGTAAAATGGTCTTATCTATTGGCGATTTCGTTCCAATTCACATTCCAAGTAATATTCGGCATGCTAATTACATTGCCGGTTGCCAAATTGCATTATCTCTTATAGTTTCCGAGATATGGACTATCGATAATTTACACCTTAGGCTCTGCTTCTAACTTGGGCCCAAATTGTAAAATGGTCTTATCTATTGGCGATTTCGTCCCAATTCACATTCCAAGTGATATTCGGCATGCTAATTACATTGCCGGTTGCGAAATTGCATTATCTCTTATAGTTTCCGAGATATGGACTATCAATAATTTACACCTTAGGCTCTGCTTCTAACTTGGGCCCAAATTGTAAAATGGTCTTATCTATTGGCGATTTCGTTCCAATTCACATTCCAAGTAATATTCGGCATGCTAATTACATTGCCGGTTGCCAAATTGCATTATATCTTATAGTTTCCGAGATATGGACTATCGATAATTTACACCTTAGGCTCTGCTTCTAACTTGGGCCCAAATTGTAAAATGGTCTTATCTATTGGCGATTTTCGTTCCAATTCACATTCCCAAGTAATATTCGGCATGCTAATTACATTGCCGGTTGCCAAATTGCATTATCTCTTATAGTCTCCGAGATATGGACTATCAATAATTTACACCTCAGGCTCTGCTTCTAACTTGGGCCCAAATTGTAAAATGGTCTTATCTATTGGCGATTTCGTTCCAATTCACACTCCAAGTAATATTCGGCATCCTAATTACATTGCCGGTTGCGAAATTGCATTATCTCTTATAGTTTCCGAGATATGGACTATCGATAATTTACACCTTAGGCTCTGCTTCTAACTTGGGCCCAAATTGTAAAATGGTCTTATCTATTGGCGATTTCGTTCCAATTCACATTCCAAGTAATATTCGGCATGCTAATTACATTGCCGGTTGCCAAATTGCATTATCTCTTATAGTTTCCGAGATATGGACTATCGATAATTTACACCTTAGGCTCTGCTTCTAACTTGGGCCCAAATTGTAAAATGGTCTTCTCTATTGGCGATTTCGTCCCAATTCACATTCCAAGTAATATTCGGCATGCTAATTACATTGCCGTTTGCGAAATTGCATTATCTCTTATAGTTTCAGAGATATGGACTATCGATAATTTACACCTTAGGCTCTGCTTCTAACTTGGGCCCAAATTGTAAAATGGTCTTATCTATTGGCGATTTCGTTCCAATTCACATTCCAAGTAATATTCGGCATGCTAATTACATTGCCGGTTGCCAAATTGCATTATCTCTTATAGTTTCCGAGATATGGACTATCGATAATTTACACCTTATGCTCTGCTTCTAACTTGGGCCCAAATTGTAAAATGGTCTTATCTATTGGCGATTTCGTTCCAATTCACATTCCAAGTAATATTCGGCATGCTAATTACATTGCCGGTTGCCAAATTGCATTATCTCTTATAGTTTCCGAGATATGGACTATCGATAATTTACACCTTAGGCTCTGCTTCTAACTTAGGCCCAAATTGTAAAATGGACTTATCTATTGGCGATTTCGTCCCAATTCACATTCCAAGTGATATTCGGCATGCTAATTACATTGCCGGTTGCGAAATTGCATTATCTCTTATAGTTTCCGAGATATGGACTATCAATAATTTACACCTTAGGCTCTGCTTCTAACTTGGGCCCAAATTGTAAAATGGTCTTATCTATTGGCGATTTCGTTCCAATTCACATTCCAAGTAATATTCGGCATGCTAATTATATTGCCGGTTGCCAAATTGCATTATCTCTTATAGTTTCCGAGATATGGACTATCGAT
Source organism: Rhynchophorus ferrugineus (assembly GCF_030347505.1). Lineage (NCBI taxonomy): Eukaryota > Metazoa > Arthropoda > Insecta > Coleoptera > Curculionidae > Rhynchophorus > Rhynchophorus ferrugineus. Next base: position 8,137 of record NW_027473052.1, read on the forward strand.
AATTTACACCTTAGGCTCTGCTTCTAACTTGGGCCCAAATTGTAAAATGGTCTTATCTATTGGCGATTTCGTTCCAATTCACATTCCAAGTAATATTCGGCATGCTAATTAAATTTCCGGTTGCCGAATTGCATTATCTCTTATAGTTTCCGAGATATGGACTATCGATAATTTACACCTTAGGCTCTGCTTCTAACTTGGGCCCAAATTGTAAAATGGTCTTATCTATGGCGATTTCGTTCCAATTCACATTCCAAGTAATATTCGGCATGCTAATTACATTGCCGGTTGCCAAATTGCATTATCTCTTATAGTTTCCGAGATATGGACTATCGATAATTTACACCTTAGGCTCTGCTTCTAACTTGGGCCCAAATTGTAAAAATGGTCTTACCTATTGGCGATTTCGTTCCAATTCACATTCCAAGTAATATTCGGCATGCTAATTACATTGCCGGTTGCCAAATTGCATTATCTCTTATAGTTTCCGAGATATGGACTATCGATAATTTACACCTTAGGCTCTGCTTCTAACTTGGGCCCAAATTGTAAAATGGTCTTATCTATTGGCGATTTCGTTCCAATTCACATTCCAAGTAATATTCGGCATGCTAATTACATTGCCGGTTGCCAAATTGCATTATCTCTTATAGTTTCCGAGATATGGACTATCGATAATTTACACCTTAGGCTCTGCTTCTAACTTGGGCCCAAATTGTAAAATGGTCTTATCTATTGGCGATTTCGTCTCTATTCACATTCCAAGTGATATTTGGCATGCTAATTACATTGCCGGTCGCGAAATTGCATTATCTCTTATAGTTTCCGAGATATGGACTATCAATAATTTACACCTTAGGCTCTGCTTCTAACTTGGGCCCAAATTGTAAAATGGTCTTATCTATTGGCGATTTCGTTCCAATTCACATTCCAAGTAATATTCGGCATGCTAATTACATTGCCGGTTGCCAAATTGCATTATCTCTTATAGTTTCCGAGATATGGACTATCGATAATTTACACCTTAGGCTCTGCTTCTAACTTGGGCCCAAATTGTAAAATGGTCTTATCTATTGGCGATTTCGTTCCAATTCACATTCCAAGTAATATTCGGCATGCTAATTACATTGCCGGTTGCCAAATTGCATTATCTCTTATAGTTCCGAGATATGGACTATCGATAATTTACACCTTAGGCTCTGCTTCTAACTTGGGCCCAAATTGTAAAATGGTCTTATCTATTGGCGATTTCGTTCCAATTCTCATTCCAAGTAATATTCGGCATGCTAATTACATTGCCGGTTGCCAAATTGCATTATCTCTTATAGTTTCCGAGATATGGACTATCGATAATTTACACCATAGGCTCTGCTTCTAACTTGGGCCCAAATTGTAAAATGGTCTTATCTATTGGCGATTTCGTTCCAATTCACATGCCAAGTAATATTCGCATGCTAATTACATTGCCGGTTGCCAAATTGCATTAACTCTTATAGTTTCCGAGATATGGACTATCGATAATTTACACCTTAGGCTCTGCTTCTAACTTGGGCCCAAATTGTAAAATGGTCTTATCTATTGGCGATTTCGTTCCAATTCACATTCCAAGTAATATTCGCATGCTAATTACATTGCCGGTTGCCAAATTGCATTATCTCTTATAGTTTCCGAGATATGACTATCGATAATTTACACCATAGGCTCTGCTTCTAACTTGGGCCCAAATTGTAAAATGGTCTTATCTATTGGCGATTTCGTTCCAATTCACATTCCAAGTAATATTCGGCATGCTAATTACATTGCCGGTTGCCAAATTGCATTATCTCTTATAGTTTCCGAGATATGGACTATCGATAATTGTACACCATAGGCTCTGCTTCTAACTTGGGCCCCAAATTGTAACAATGGTCTTATCTATTGGCGATTTCGTTCCAATTCACATTCCAAGTAATATTCGCATGCTAATTACATTGCCGGTTGGCCAAATTGCATTATCTCTTATAGTTTCCGAGATATGGACTATCTATAATTTACACCTTAGGCTCTGCTTCTAACTTGGGCCCAAATTGTAAAATGGTCTTATCTATTGGCGATTTCGTTCCAATTCACATTCCAAGTAATATTCGGCATGCTAATTACATTGCCGGTTGCCAAATTGCATTATCTCTTATAGTTTCCGAGATATGGACTATCGATAATTTACACCTTAGGCTCTGCTTCTAACTTGGGCCCAAATTGTAAAATGGTCTTATCTATTGGCGATTTCGTTCCAATTCACATTCCAAGTAATATTCGGCATGCTAATTACTTTGCCGGTTGCCAAATTGAATTATCTCTTATAGTTTCCGAGATATGGACTATCGATGATTTACACCTTAGGCTCTGCTTCTAACTTGGGCCAAATTGTAAAATGGTCTTACCTATTGGCGATTTCGTTCCAATTCACATTCCAAGTAATATTCGGCATGCTAATTACATTGCCGGTTGCCAAATTGCATTATCTCTAATAGTTTCCGAGATATGGACTATCGATAATTTACACCTTATGCTCTGCTTCTAACTTGGGCCCAAATTGTAAAATGGTCCTTATCTATTGGCGATTTCGTTCCAATTCACATTCCAAGTAATATTCGGCATGCTAATTACATTGCCGGTTGCCAAATTGCATTATCTCTTATAGTTTCCGAGATATGGACTATCGATAATTTACACCTTAGGCTCTGCTTCTAACTTGGGCCCAAATTGTAAAATGCCTTATCTATTGGCGATTTCGTCCCAATTCACATTCCAAGTGATATTCGGCATGCTAATTACATTGCCGGTTGCGAAATTGCATTATCTCTTATAGTTTCCGAGATATGGACTATCAATAATTTACACCTTAGGCTCTGCTTCTAACTTGGGCCCAAATTGTAAAATGGTCTTATCTATTGGCGATTTCGTTCCAATTCACATTCCAAGTAATATTCGGCATGCTAATTACATTGCCGGTTGCCAAATTGCATTATCTCTTATAGTTTCCGAGATATGGACTATCGATAATTTACACCTTAGGCTCTGCTTCTAACTTGGGCCCAAATTGTAAAATGGTCTTACCTATTGGCGATTTCGTTCCAATTCACATTCCAAGTAATATTCGGCATGCTAATTACATTGCCGGTTGCCAAATTGCATTATCTCTTATAGTTTCCGAGATATGGACTATCGATAATTTACACCTTAGGCTCTGCTTCTAACTTGGGCCCAAATTGTAAAATGGTCTTATCTATTGGCGATTTCGTTCCAATTCACATTCCAAGTAATATTCGGCATGCTAATTACATTGCCGGTTGCCAAATTGCATTATCTCTTATAGTTTCCGAGATATGGACTATCGATAATTTACACCTTAGGCTCTGCTTCTAACTTGGGCCCAAATTGTAAAATGGTCTTATCTACTGGCGATTTCGTCCCAATTCACATTCCAAGTGATATTCGGCATGCTAATTACATTGCCGGTTGCGAAATTGCATTATCTCTTATAGTTTCCGAGATATGGACTATCAATAATTTACACCTTAGGCTCTGCTTCTAACTTGGGCCCAAATTGTAAAATGGTCTTATCTATTGGCGATTTCGTTCCAATTCACATTCCAAGTAATATTCGGCATGCTAATTACATTGCCGGTTGCCAAATTGCATTATCTCTTATAGTTTCCGAGATATGGACTATCGATAATTTACACCTTAGGCTCTGCTTCTAACTTGTGCCCAAATTGTAAAATGGTCTTATCTATTGGCGATTTCGTTCCAATTCACATTCCAAGTAATATTCGGCATGCTAATTACATTGCCGGTTGCCAAATTGCATTATCTCTTATAGTTTCCGAGATATGGACTATCGATAAATTACACCTTAGGCTCTGCTTCTAACTTGGGCCCAAATTGTAAAATGGTCTTATCTATTGGCGATTTCGTTCCAATTCACATTCCAAGTAATATTCGGCATGCTAATTACATTGCCGGTTGCCAAATTGCATTATCTCTTATAGTTTCCGAGATATGGACTATCGATAATTTACACCATAGGCTCTGCTTCTAACTTGGGCCCAAATTGTAAAATGGTCTTATCTATTGGCGATTTCGTTCCAATTCACATTCCAAGTAATATTCGGCATGCTAATTACATTGCCGGTTGCCAAATTGCATTATCTCTTATAGTTTCCGAGATATGGACTATCGATAATTTACACCTTAGGCTCTGCTTCTAACTTGGGCCCAAATTGTAAAATGGTCTTATCTATTGGCGATTTCGTTCCAATTCACATTCCAAGTAATATTCGGCATGCTAATTACATTGCCGGTTGCCAAATTGCATTATCTCTTATAGTTTCCGAGATATGGACTATCGATAATTTACACCTTAGGCTCTGCTTCTAACTTGGGCCCAAATTGTAAAATGGTCTTATCTATTGGCGATTTCGTCCCAATTCACATTCCAAGCGATATTCGGCATGCTAATTACATTGCCGGTTGCGAAATTGCATTATCTCTTATAGTTTCCGAGATATGGACTATCAATAATTTACACCTTAGGCTCTGCTTCTAACTTGGGCCCAAATTGTAAAATGGTCTTATCTATTGGCGATTTCGTTCCAATTCTCATTCCAAGTAATATTCGGCATGCTAATTACACTGCCGGTTGCCAAATTGCATTATCTCTTATAGTTTCCGAGATATGGACTATCGATAATTTACACCTTAGGCTCTGCTTCTAACTTGGGCCCAAATTGTAAAATGGTCTTATCTATTGGCGATTTCGTTCCAATTCACATTCCAAGTAATATTCGGCATGCTAATTACATTGCCGGTTGCCAAATTGCATTATCTCTTATAGTTTCCGAGATATGGACTATCGATAATTTACACCTTAGGCTCTGCTTCTAACTTGGGCCCAAATTGTAAAATGGTCTTATCTATTGGCGATTTCGTTCCAATTCACATTCCAAGTAATATTCGGCATGCTAATTACATTGCCGGTTGCCAAATTGCATTATCGCTTATAGTTTCCGAGATATGGACTATCGATAATTTACACCTTAGGCTCTGCTTCTAACTTGGGCCCAAATTGTAAAATGGTCTTATCTATTGGCGATTTCGTTCCAATTCACATTCCAAGTAATATTCGGCATGCTAATTACATTTCCGGTTGCCAAATTGAATTATCTCTTATAGTTTCCGAGATATGGACAATCGATAATTTACACCTTAGGCTCTGCTTCTAACTTGGGCCCAAATCGTAAAATGGTCTTACCTATTGGCGATTTCGTTCCAATTCACATTCCAAGTAATATTCGGCATGCTAACTACATTGCCGGTTGCCAAATTGCATTATCTCTTATAGTTTCCGAGATATGGACTATCGATAATTTACACCTTAGGCTCTGCTTCTAACTTGGGCCCAAATTGTAAAATGGTCTTATCTATTGGCGATTTCGTTCCAATTCACATTCCAAGTAATATTCGGCATGCTAATTACATTGCCGGTTGCCAAATTGCATTATCTCTTATAGTTTCCGAGATATGGACTATCGATAATTTACACCTTAGGCTCTGCTTCTAACTTGGGCCCAAATTGTAAAATGGTCTTATCTATTGGCGATTTCGTCCCAATTCTCATTCCAAGTGATATTCGGCATGCTAATTACATTGCCGGTTGCGAAATTGCATTATCTCTTATAGTTTCCGAGATATGGACTATCAATAATTTACACCTTAGGCTCTGCTTCTAACTTGGGCCCAAATTGTAAAATGGTCTTATCTATTGGCGATTTCGTTCCATTTCACATTCCAAGTAATATTCGGCATGCTAATTACATTGCCGGTTGCCAAATTGCATTATCTCTTATAGTTTCCGAGATATGGACTATCGATAATTTACACCTTAGGCTCTGCTTCTAACTTGGGCCCAAATTGTAAAATGGTCTTATCTATTGGCGATTTCGTTCCAATTCACATTCCAAGTAATATTCGGCATGCTAATTACATTGCCGGTTGCCAAATTGCATTATCTCTTATAGTTTCCGAGATATGGACTATCGATAATTTACACCTTAGGCTCTGCTTCTAACTTGGGCCCAAATTGTAAAATGGTCTTATCTATTGGCGATTTCGTTCTAATTCACATTCCAAGTAATATTCGGCATGCTAATTACATTGCCGGTTGCCAAATTGCATTATCTCTTATAGTTTCCGAGATATGGACTATCGATAATTTACACCTTAGGCTCTGCTTCTAACTTGGGCAAAAATTGTAAAATGGTCTTATCTATTTTCGATTTCGTTCCAATTCACATTCCAAGTAATGTTCGGCATGCTAATTACATTGCCGGTTGCCAAATTGCATTATCTCTTATAGTTTCCGAGATATGGACTATCGATAATTTACACCTTAGGCTCTGCTTCTAACTTGGGCCCAAATTGTAAAATGGTCTTATCTATTGGCGATTTCGTTCCAATTCACACTCCAAGTAATATTCGGCATGCTAATTACATTGCCGGTTGCGAAATTGCATTATCTCTTATAGTTTCCGAGATATGGACTATCGATAATTTACACCTTAGGCTCTGCTTCTAACTTGGGCCCAAATTGTAAAATGGTCTTATCTATTGGCGATTTCGTTCCAATTCACATTCCAAGTAATATTCGGCATGCTAATTACATTGCCGGTTGCCAAATTGCATTATCTCTTATAGTTTCCGAGATATGGACTATCGATAATTTACACCTTAGGCTCTGCTTCTAACTTGGGCCCAAATTGTAAAATGGTCTTATCTATTGGCGATTTCGTTCCAATTCTCATTCCAAGTAATATTCGGCATGCTAATTACATTGCCGGTTGCCAAATTGCATTATCTCTTATAGTTTCCGAGATATGGACTATCGATAATTTACACCATAGGCTCTGCTTCTAACTTGGGCCCAAATTGTAAAATGGTCTTATCTATTGGCGATTTCGTTCCAATTCACATTCCAAGTAATATTCGGCATGCTAATTACATTGCCGGTTGCCAAATTGCATTAACTCTTATAGTTTCCGAGATATGGACTATCGATAATTTACACCTTAGGCTCTGCTTCTAACTTGGGCCCAAATTGTAAAATGGTCTTATCTATTGGCGATTTCGTTCCAATTCACATTCCAAGTAATATTCGGCATGCTAATTACATTGCCGGTTGCCAAATTGCATTATCTCTTATAGTTTCCGAGATATGGACTATCGATAATTTACACCATAGGCTCTGCTTCTAACTTGGGCCCAAATTGTAAAATGGTCTTATCTATTGGCGATTTCGTTCCAATTCACATTCCAAGTAATATTCGGCATGCTAATTACATTGCCGGTTGCCAAATTGCATTATCTCTTATAGTTTCCGAGATATGGACTATCGATAATTTACACCATAGGCTCTGCTTCTAACTTGGGCCCAAATTGTAAAATGGTCTTATCTATTGGCGATTTCGTTCCAATTCACATTCCAAGTAATATTCGGCATGCTAATTACATTGCCGGTTGCCAAATTGCATTATCTCTTATAGTTTCCGAGATATGGACTATCTATAATTTACACCTTAGGCTCTGCTTCTAAATTGGGCCCAAATTGTAAAATGGTCTTATCTATTGGCGATTTCGTTCCAATTCACATTCCAAGTAATATTCGGCATGCTAATTACATTGCCGGTTGCCAAATTGCATTATCTCTTATAGTTTCCGAGATATGGACTATCGATAATTTACACCTTAGGCTCTGCTTCTAACTTGGGCCCAAATTGTAAAATGGTCTTATCTATTGGCGATTTCGTTCCAATTCACATTCCAAGTAATATTCGGCATGCTAATTACTTTGCCGGTTGCCAAATTGAATTATCTCTTATAGTTTCCGAGATATGGACTATCGATGATTTACACCTTAGGCTCTGCTTCTAACTTGGGCCCAAATTGTAAAATGGTCTTATCTATTGGCGATTTCGTTCCAATTCACATTCCAAGTAATATTCGGCATGCTAATTACATTGCCGGTTGCCAAATTGCATTATCTCTTATAGTTTCCGAGATATGGACTATCGATAATTTACACCTTAGGCTCTGCTTCTAACTTGGGCCCAAATTGTAAAATGGTCTTATCTATTGGCGATTTCGTTCCAATTCTCATTCCAAGTAATATTCGGCATGCTAATTACATTGCCGGTTGCCAAATTGCATTATCTCTTATAGTTTCCGAGATATGGACTATCGATAATTTACACCATAGGCTCTGCTTCTAACTTGGGCCCAAATTGTAAAATGGTCTTATCTATTGGCGATTTCGTTCCAATTCACATTCCAAGTAATATTCGGCATGCTAATTACATTGCCGGTTGCCAAATTGCATTAACTCTTATAGTTTCCGAGATATGGACTATCGATAATTTACACCTTAGGCTCTGCTTCTAACTTGGGCCCAAATTGTAAAATGGTCTTATCTATTGGCGATTTCGTTCCAATTCACATTCCAAGTAATATTCGGCATGCTAATTACATTGCCGGTTGCCAAATTGCATTATCTCTTATAGTTTCCGAGATATGGACTATCGATAATTTACACCATAGGCTCTGCTTCTAACTTGGGCCCAAATTGTAAAATGGTCTTATCTATTGGCGATTTCGTTCCAATTCACATTCCAAGTAATATTCGGCATGCTAATTACATTGCCGGTTGCCAAATTGCATTATCTCTTATAGTTTCCGAGATATGGACTATCGATAATTTACACCATAGGCTCTGCTTCTAACTTGGGCCCAAATTGTAAAATGGTCTTATCTATTGGCGATTTCGTTCCAATTCACATTCCAAGTAATATTCGGCATGCTAATTACATTGCCGGTTGCCAAATTGCATTATCTCTTATAGTTTCCGAGATATGGACTATCTATAATTTACACCTTAGGCTCTGCTTCTAACTTGGGCCCAAATTGTAAAATGGTCTTATCTATTGGCGATTTCGTTCCAATTCACATTCCAAGTAATATTCGGCATGCTAATTACATTGCCGGTTGCCAAATTGCATTATCTCTTATAGTTTCCGAGATATGGACTATCGATAATTTACACCTTAGGCTCTGCTTCTAACTTGGGCCCAAATTGTAAAATGGTCTTATCTATTGGCGATTTCGTTCCAATTCACATTCCAAGTAATATTCGGCATGCTAATTACTTTGCCGGTTGCCAAATTGAATTATCTCTTATAGTTTCCGAGATATGGACTATCGATGATTTACACCTTAGGCTCTGCTTCTAACTTGGGCCCAAATTGTAAAATGGTCTTACCTATTGGCGATTTCGTTCCAATTCACATTCCAAGTAATATTCGGCATGCTAATTACATTGCCGGTTGCGAAATTGCATTATCTCTTATAGTTTCCGAGATATGGACTATCAATAATTTACACCTTAGGCTCTGCTTCTAACTTGGGCCCAAATTGTAAAATGGTCTTATCTATTGGCGATTTCGTTCCAATTCACATTCCAAGTAATATTCGGCATGCTAATTACATTGCCGGTTGCCAAATTGCATTATCTCTTATAGTTTCCGAGATATGGACTATCGATAATTTACACCTTAGGCTCTGCTTCTAACTTGGGCCCAAATTGTAAAATGGTCTTACCTATTGGCGATTTCGTTCCAATTCACATTCCAAGTAATATTCGGCATGCTAATTACATTGCCGGTTGCCAAATTGCATTATCTCTTATAGTTTCCGAGATATGGACTATCGATAATTTACACCTTAGGCTCTGCTTCTAACTTGGGCCCAAATTGTAAAATGGTCTTATCTATTGGCGATTTCGTTCCAATTCACATTCCAAGTAATATTCGGCATGCTAATTACATTGCCGGTTGCCAAATTGCATTATCTCTTATAGTTTCCGAGATATGGACTATCGATAATTTACACCTTAGGCTCTGCTTCTAACTTGGGCCCAAATTGTAAAATGGTCTTATCTACTGGCGATTTCGTCCCAATTCACATTCCAAGTGATATTCGGCATGCTAATTACATTGCCGGTTGCGAAATTGCATTATCTCTTATAGTTTCCGAGATATGGACTATCAATAATTTACACCTTAGGCTCTGCTTCTAACTTGGGCCCAAATTGTAAAATGGTCTTATCTATTGGCGATTTCGTTCCAATTCACATTCCAAGTAATATTCGGCATGCTAATTACATTGCCGGTTGCCAAATTGCATTATCTCTTATAGTTTCCGAGATATGGACTATCGATAATTTACACCTTAGGCTCTGCTTCTAACTTGTGCCCAAATTGTAAAATGGTCTTATCTATTGGCGATTTCGTTCCAATTCACATTCCAAGTAATATTCGGCATGCTAATTACATTGCCGGTTGCCAAATTGCATTATCTCTTATAGTTTCCGAGATATGGACTATCGATAAATTACACCTTAGGCTCTGCTTCTAACTTGGGCCCAAATTGTAAAATGGTCTTATCTATTGGCGATTTCGTTCCAATTCACATTCCAAGTAATATTCGGCATGCTAATTACATTGCCGGTTGCCAAATTGCATTATCTCTTATAGTTTCCGAGATATGGACTACCGATAATTTACACCATAGGCTCTGCTTCTAACTTGGGCCCAAATTGTAAAATGGTCTTATCTATTGGCGATTTCGTTCCAATTCACATTCCAAGTAATATTCGGCATGCTAATTACATTGCCGGTTGCCAAATTGCATTATCTCTTATAGTTTCCGAGATATGGACTATCGATAATTTACACCTTAGGCTCTGCTTCTAACTTGGGCCCAAATTGTAAAATGGTCTTATCTATTGGCGATTTCGTTCCAATTCACATTCCAAGTAATATTCGGCATGCTAATTACATTGCCGGTTGCCAAATTGCATTATCTCTTATAGTTTCCGAGATATGGACTATCGATAATTTACACCTTAGGCTCTGCTTCTAACTTGGGCCCAAATTGTAAAATGGTCTTATCTATTGGCGATTTCGTCCCAATTCACATTCCAAGTGATATTCGGCATGCTAATTACATTGCCGGTTGCGAAATTGCATTATCTCTTATAGTTTCCGAGATATGGACTATCAATAATTTACACCTTAGGCTCTGCTTCTAACTTGGGCCCAAATTGTAAAATGGTCTTATCTATTGGCGATTTCGTTCCAATTCACATTCCAAGTAATATTCGGCATGCTAATTACACTGCCGGTTGCCAAATTGCATTATCTCTTATAGTTTCCGAGATATGGACTATCGATAATTTACACCTTAGGCTCTGCTTCTAACTTGGGCCCAAATTGTAAAATGGACTTATCTATTGGCGATTTCGTTCCAATTCACATTCCAAGTAATATTCGGCATGCTAATTACATTGCCGGTTGCCAAATTGCATTATCTCTTATAGTTTCCGAGATATGGACTATCGATAATTTACACCTTAGGCTCTGCTTCTAACTTGGGCCCAAATTGTAAAATGGTCTTATCTATTGGCGATTTCGTTCCAATTCACATTCTAAGTAATATTCGGCATGCTAATTACATTGCCGGTTGCCAAATTGCATTATCTCTTATAGTTTCCGAGATATGGACTATCGATAATTTACACCTTAGGCTCTGCTTCTAACTTGGGCCCAAATTGTAAAATGGTCTTACCTATTGGCGATTTCGTTCCAATTCACATTCCAAGTAATATTCGGCATGCTAATTACATTGCCGGTTGCCAAATTGCATTATCTCTTATAGTTTCCGAGATATGGACTATCGATAATTTACACCTTAGGCTCTGCTTCTAACTTGGGCCCAAATTGTAAAATGGTCTTATCTATTGGCGATTTCGTTCCAATTCACATTCCAAGTAATATTCGGCATGCTAATTACATTGCCGGTTGCCAAATTGCATTATCTCTTATAGTTTCCGAGATATGGACTATCGATAATTTACACCTTAGGCTCTGCTTCTAACTTGGGCCCAAATTGTAAAATGGTCTTATCTACTGGCGATTTCGTCCCAATTCACATTCCAAGTGATATTCGGCATGCTAATTACATTGCCGGTTGCGAAATTGCATTATCTCTTATAGTTTCCGAGATATGGACTATCAATAATTTACACCTTAGGCTCTGCTTCTAACTTGGGCCCAAATTGTAAAATGGTCTTATCTATTGGCGATTTCGTTCCAATTCACATTCCAAGTAATATTCGGCATGCTAATTACATTGCCGGTTGCCAAATTGCATTATCTCTTATAGTTTCCGAGATATGGACTATCGATAATTTACACCTTAGGCTCTGCTTCTAACTTGTGCCCAAATTGTAAAATGGTCTTATCTATTGGCGATTTCGTTCCAATTCACATTCCAAGTAATATTCGGCATGCTAATTACATTGCCGGTTGCCAAATTGCATTATCTCTTATAGTTTCCGAGATATGGACTATCGATAAATTACACCTTAGGCTCTGCTTCTAACTTGGGCCCAAATTGTAAAATGGTCTTATCTATTGGCGATTTCGTTCCAATTCACATTCCAAGTAATATTCGGCATGCTAATTACATTGCCGGTTGCCAAATTGCATTATCTCTTATAGTTTCCGAGATATGGACTACCGATAATTTACACCATAGGCTCTGCTTCTAACTTGGGCCCAAATTGTAAAATGGTCTTATCTATTGGCGATTTCGTTCCAATTCACATTCCAAGTAATATTCGGCATGCTAATTACATTGCCGGTTGCCAAATTGCATTATCTCTTATAGTTTCCGAGATATGGACTATCGATAATTTACACCTTAGGCTCTGCTTCTAACTTGGGCCCAAATTGTAAAATGGTCTTATCTATTGGCGATTTCGTTCCAATTCACATTCCAAGTAATATTCGGCATGCTAATTACATTGCCGGTTGCCAAATTGCATTATCTCTTATAGTTTCCGAGATATGGACTATCGATAATTTACACCTTAGGCTCTGCTTCTAACTTGGGCCCAAATTGTAAAATGGTCTTATCTATTGGCGATTTCGTCCCAATTCACATTCCAAGTGATATTCGGCATGCTAATTACATTGCCGGTTGCGAAATTGCATTATCTCTTATAGTTTCCGAGATATGGACTATCAATAATTTACACCTTAGGCTCTGCTTCTAACTTGGGCCCAAATTGTAAAATGGTCTTATCTATTGGCGATTTCGTTCCAATTCACATTCCAAGTAATATTCGGCATGCTAATTACACTGCCGGTTGCCAAATTGCATTATCTCTTATAGTTTCCGAGATATGGACTATCGATAATTTACACCTTAGGCTCTGCTTCTAACTTGGGCCCAAATTGTAAAATGGACTTATCTATTGGCGATTTCGTTCCAATTCACATTCCAAGTAATATTCGGCATGCTAATTACATTGCCGGTTGCCAAATTGCATTATCTCTTATAGTTTCCGAGATATGGACTATCGATAATTTACACCTTAGGCTCTGCTTCTAACTTGGGCCCAAATTGTAAAATGGTCTTATCTATTGGCGATTTCGTTCCAATTCACATTCTAAGTAATATTCGGCATGCTAATTACATTGCCGGTTGCCAAATTGCATTATCTCTTATAGTTTCCGAGATATGGACTATCGATAATTTACACCTTAGGCTCTGCTTCTAACTTGGGCCCAAATTGTAAAATGGTCTTATCTATTGGCGATTTCGTTCCAATTCACATTCCAAGTAATATTCGGCATGCTAATTACATTTCCGGTTGCCAAATTGAATTATCTCTTATAGTTTCCGAGATATGGACAATCGATAATTTACACCTTAGGCTCTGCTTCTAACTTGGGCCCAAATCGTAAAATGGTCTTACCTATTGGCGATTTCGTTCCAATTCACATTCCAAGTAATATTCGGCATGCTAATTACATTGCCGGTTGCCAAATTGCATTATCTCTTATAGTTTCCGAGATATGGACTATCGATAATTTACACCTTAGGCTCTGCTTCTAACTTGGGCCCAAATTGTAAAATGGTCTTATCTATTGGCGATTTCGTTCCAATTCACATTCCAAGTAATATTCGGCATGCTAATTACATTGCCGGTTGCCAAATTGCATTATCTCTTATAGTTTCCGAGATATGGACTATCGATAATTTACACCTTAGGCTCTGCTTCTAACTTGGGCCCAAATTGTAAAATGGTCTTATCTATTGGCGATTTCGTCCCAATTCTCATTCCAAGTGATATTCGGCATGCTAATTACATTGCCGGTTGCGAAATTGCATTATCTCTTATAGTTTCCGAGATATGGACTATCAATAATTTACACCTTAGGCTCTGCTTCTAACTTGGGCCCAAATTGTAAAATGGTCTTATCTATTGGCGATTTCGTTCCATTTCACATTCCAAGTAATATTCGGCATGCTAATTACATTGCCGGTTGCCAAATTGCATTATCTCTTATAGTTTCCGAGATATGGACTATCGATAATTTACACCTTAGGCTCTGCTTCTAACTTGGGCCCAAATTGTAAAATGGTCTTATCTATTGGCGATTTCGTTCCAATTCACATTCCAAGTAATATTCGGCATGCTAATTACATTGCCGGTTGCCAAATTGCATTATCTCTTATAGTTTCCGAGATATGGACTATCGATAATTTACACCTTAGGCTCTGCTTCTAACTTGGGCCCAAATTGTAAAATGGTCTTATCTATTGGCGATTTCGTTCTAATTCACATTCCAAGTAATATTCGGCATGCTAATTACATTGCCGGTTGCCAAATTGCATTATCTCTTATAGTTTCCGAGATATGGACTATCGATAATTTACACCTTAGGCTCTGCTTCTAACTTGGGCAAAAATTGTAAAATGGTCTTATCTATTTTCGATTTCGTTCCAATTCACATTCCAAGTAATGTTCGGCATGCTAATTACATTGCCGGTTGCCAAATTGCATTATCTCTTATAGTTTCCGAGATATGGACTATCGATAATTTACACCTTAGGCTCTGCTTCTAACTTGGGCCCAAATTGTAAAATGGTCTTATCTATTGGCGATTTCGTTCCATTTCACATTCCAAGTAATATTCGGCATGCTAATTACATTGCCGGTTGCCAAATTGCATTATCTCTTATAGTTTCCGAGATATGGACTATCGATAATTTACACCTTAGGCTCTGCTTCTAACTTGGGCCCAAATTGTAAAATGGTCTTATCTATTGGCGATTTCGTTCCAATTCACATTCCAAGTAATATTCGGCATGCTAATTACATTGCCGGTTGCCAAATTGCATTATCTCTTATAGTTTCCGAGATATGGACTATCGATAATTTACACCTTAGGCTCTGCTTCTAACTTGGGCAAAAATTGTAAAATGGTCTTATCTATTTTCGATTTCGTTCCAATTCACATTCCAAGTAATGTTCGGCATGCTAATTACATTGCCGGTTGCCAAATTGCATTATCTCTTATAGTTTCCGAGATATGGACTATCGATAATTTACACCTTAGGCTCTGCTTCTAACTTGGGCCCAAATTGTAAAATGGTCTTACCTATTGGCGATTTCGTTCCAATTCACATTCCAAGTAATATTCGGCATGCTAATTACATTGCCGGTTGCCAAATTGCATTATCTCTTATAGTTTCCGAGATATGGACTATCGATAATTTACACCTTAGGCTCTGCTTCTAACTTGGGCCCAAATTGTAAAATGGTCTTATCTACTGGCGATTTCGTCCCAATTCACATTCCAAGTGATATTCGGCATGCTAATTACATTGCCGGTTGCGAAATTGCATTATCTCTTATAGTTTCCGAGATATGGACTATCAATAATTTACACCTTAGGCTCTGCTTCTAACTTGGGCCCAAATTGTAAAATGGTCTTATCTATTGGCGATTTCGTTCCAATTCACATTCCAAGTAATATTCGGCATGCTAATTACATTGCCGGTTGCCAAATTGCATTATCTCTTATAGTTTCCGAGATATGGACTATCGATAATTTACACCTTAGGCTCTGCTTCTAACTTGTGCCCAAATTGTAAAATGGTCTTATCTATTGGCGATTTCGTTCCAATTCACATTCCAAGTAATATTCGGCATGCTAATTACATTGCCGGTTGCCAAATTGCATTATCTCTTATAGTTTCCGAGATATGGACTATCGATAAATTACACCTTAGGCTCTGCTTCTAACTTGGGCCCAAATTGTAAAATGGTCTTATCTATTGGCGATTTCGTTCCAATTCACATTCCAAGTAATATTCGGCATGCTAATTACATTGCCGGTTGCCAAATTGCATTATCTCTTATAGTTTCCGAGATATGGACTACCGATAATTTACACCATAGGCTCTGCTTCTAACTTGGGCCCAAATTGTAAAATGGTCTTATCTATTGGCGATTTCGTTCCAATTCACATTCCAAGTAATATTCGGCATGCTAATTACATTGCCGGTTGCCAAATTGCATTATCTCTTATAGTTTCCGAGATATGGACTATCGATAATTTACACCTTAGGCTCTGCTTCTAACTTGGGCCCAAATTGTAAAATGGTCTTATCTATTGGCGATTTCGTTCCAATTCACATTCCAAGTAATATTCGGCATGCTAATTACATTGCCGGTTGCCAAATTGCATTATCTCTTATAGTTTCCGAGATATGGACTATCGATAATTTACACCTTAGGCTCTGCTTCTAACTTGGGCCCAAATTGTAAAATGGTCTTATCTATTGGCGATTTCGTCCCAATTCACATTCCAAGTGATATTCGGCATGCTAATTACATTGCCGGTTGCGAAATTGCATTATCTCTTATAGTTTCCGAGATATGGACTATCAATAATTTACACCTTAGGCTCTGCTTCTAACTTGGGCCCAAATTGTAAAATGGTCTTATCTATTGGCGATTTCGTTCCAATTCACATTCCAAGTAATATTCGGCATGCTAATTACACTGCCGGTTGCCAAATTGCATTATCTCTTATAGTTTCCGAGATATGGACTATCGATAATTTACACCTTAGGCTCTGCTTCTAACTTGGGCCCAAATTGTAAAATGGTCTTATCTATTGGCGATTTCGTTCCAATTCACATTCCAAGTAATATTCGGCATGCTAATTACATTGCCGGTTGCCAAATTGCATTATCTCTTATAGTTTCCGAGATATGGACTATCGATAATTTACACCTTAGGCTCTGCTTCTAACTTGGGCCCAAATTGTAAAATGGTCTTATCTATTGGCGATTTCGTTCCAATTCACATTCTAAGTAATATTCGGCATGCTAATTACATTGCCGGTTGCCAAATTGCATTATCTCTTATAGTTTCCGAGATATGGACTATCGATAATTTACACCTTAGGCTCTGCTTCTAACTTGGGCCCAAATTGTAAAATGGTCTTATCTATTGGCGATTTCGTTCCAATTCACATTCCAAGTAATATTCGGCATGCTAATTACATTTCCGGTTGCCAAATTGAATTATCTCTTATAGTTTCCGAGATATGGACAATCGATAATTTACACCTTAGGCTCTGCTTCTAACTTGGGCCCAAATCGTAAAATGGTCTTACCTATTGGCGATTTCGTTCCAATTCACATTCCAAGTAATATTCGGCATGCTAATTACATTGCCGGTTGCCAAATTGCATTATCTCTTATAGTTTCCGAGATATGGACTATCGATAATTTACACCTTAGGCTCTGCTTCTAACTTGGGCCCAAATTGTAAAATGGTCTTATCTATTGGCGATTTCGTTCCAATTCACATTCCAAGTAATATTCGGCATGCTAATTACATTGCCGGTTGCCAAATTGCATTATCTCTTATAGTTTCCGAGATATGGACTATCGATAATTTACACCTTAGGCTCTGCTTCTAACTTGGGCCCAAATTGTAAAATGGTCTTATCTATTGGCGATTTCGTCCCAATTCTCATTCCAAGTGATATTCGGCATGCTAATTACATTGCCGGTTGCGAAATTGCATTATCTCTTATAGTTTCCGAGATATGGACTATCAATAATTTACACCTTAGGCTCTGCTTCTAACTTGGGCCCAAATTGTAAAATGGTCTTATCTATTGGCGATTTCGTTCCATTTCACATTCCAAGTAATATTCGGCATGCTAATTACATTGCCGGTTGCCAAATTGCATTATCTCTTATAGTTTCCGAGATATGGACTATCGATAATTTACACCTTAGGCTCTGCTTCTAACTTGGGCCCAAATTGTAAAATGGTCTTATCTATTGGCGATTTCGTTCCAATTCACATTCCAAGTAATATTCGGCATGCTAATTACATTGCCGGTTGCCAAATTGCATTATCTCTTATAGTTTCCGAGATATGGACTATCGATAATTTACACCTTAGGCTCTGCTTCTAACTTGGGCCCAAATTGTAAAATGGTCTTATCTATTGGCGATTTCGTCCCAATTCACACTCCAAGTAATATTCGGCATGCTAATTACATTGCCGGTTGCGAAATTGCATTATCTCTTATAGTTTCCGAGATATGGACTATCGATAATTTACACCTTAGGCTCTGCTTCTAACTTGGGCCCAAATTGTAAAATGGTCTTATCTATTGGCGATTTCGTTCCAATTCACATTCCAAGTAATATTCGGCATGCTAATTACATTGCCGGTTGCCAAATTGCATTATCTCTTATAGTTTCCGAGATATGGACTATCGATAATTTACACCTTAGGCTCTGCTTATAACTTGGGCCCAAATTGTAAAATGGTCTTATCTATTGGCGATTTCGTTCCAATTCACATTCCAAGTAATATTCGGCATGCTAATTACATTGCCGGTTGCCAAATTGCATTAACTCTTATAGTTTCCGAGATATGGACTATCGATAATTTACACCTTAGGCTCTGCTTCTAACTTGGGCCCAAATCGTAAAATGGTCTTACCTATTGGCGATTTCGTTCCAATTCACATTCCAAGTAATATTCGGCATGCTAATTACATTGCCTGTTGCCAAATTGCATTATCTCTTATAGTTTCCGAGATATGGACTATCGATAATTTACACCTTAGGCTCTGCTTCTAACTTGGGCCCAAATTGTAAAATGGTCTTATCTATTGGCGATTTCGTTCCAATTCACATTCCAAGTAATATTCGGCATGCTAATTACATTGCCGGTTGCCAAATTGCATTATCTCTTATAGTTTCCGAGATATGGACTATCGATAATTTACACCATAGGCTCTGCTTCTAACTTGGGCCCAAATTGTAAAATGGTCTTATCTATTGGCGATTTCGTTCCAATTCACATTCCAAGTAATATTCGGCATGCTAATTACATTGCCGGTTGCCAAATTGCATTATCTCTTATAGTTTCCGAGATATGGACTATCGATAATTTACACCTTAGGCTCTGCTTCTAACTTGGGCCCAAATTGTAAAATGGTCTTATCTATTGGCGATTTCGTTCCAATTCACATTCCAAGTAATATTCGGCATGCTAATTACATTGCCGGTTGCCAAATTGCATTATCTCTTATAGTTTCCGAGATATGGACTATCGATAATTTACACCTTAGGCTCTGCTTCTAACTTGGGCCCAAATTGTAAAATGGTCTTATCTATTGGCGATTTCGTTCCAATTCACATTCCAAGTAATATTCGGCATGCTAATTACATTGCCGGTTGCCAAATTGAATTATCTCTTATAGTTTCCGAGATATGGACTATCGATAATTTACACCTTAGGCTCTGCTTCTAACTTGGGCCCAAATTGTAAAATGGTCTTATCTATTGGCGATTTCGTTCCAATTCACATTCCAAGTAATATTCGGCATGCTAATTACATTGCCGGTTGCCAAATTGCATTATCTCTTATAGTTTCCGAGATATGGACTATCGATAATTTACACCTTAGGCTCTGCTTCTAACTTGGGCCCAAATTGTAAAATGGTCTTATCTATTGGCGATTTCGTCCCAATTCACATTCCAAGTGATATTCGGCATGCTAATTACATTGCCGGTTGCGAAATTGCATTATCTCTTATAGTTTCCGAGATATGGACTATCAATAATTTACACCTTAGGCTCTGCTTCTAACTTGGGCCCAAATTGTAAAATGGTCTTATCTATTGGCGATTTCGTTCCAATTCACATTCCAAGTAATATTCGGCATGCTAATTACACTGCCGGTTGCCAAATTGCATTATCTCTTATAGTTTCCGAGATATGGACTATCGATAATTTACACCTTAGGCTCTGCTTCTAACTTGGGCCCAAATTGTAAAATGGTCTTATCTATTGGCGATTTCGTTCCAATTCACATTCCAAGTAATATTCGGCATGCTAATTACATTGCCGGTTGCCAAATTGCATTATCTCTTATAGTTTCCGAGATATGGGCTATCGATAATTTACACCTTAGGCTCTGCTTCTAACTTGGGCCCAAATTGTAAAATGGTCTTATCTATTGGCGATTTCGTTCCAATTCACATTCCAAGTAATATTCGGCATGCTAATTACATTGCCGGTTGCCAAATTGCATTATCTCTTATAGTTTCCGAGATATGGACTATCGATAATTTACACCTTAGGCTCTGCTTCTAACTTGGGCCCAAATTGTAAAATGGTCTTATCTATTGGCGATTTCGTTCCAATTCACATTCCAAGTAATATTCGGCATGCTAATTACATTTCCGGTTGCCAAATTGAATTATCTCTTATAGTTTCCGAGATATGGACAATCGATAATTTACACCTTAGGCTCTGCTTCTAACTTGGGCCCAAATCGTAAAATGGTCTTACCTATTGGCGATTTCGTTCCAATTCACATTCCAAGTAATATTCGGCATGCTAATTACATTGCCGGTTGCCAAATTGCATTATCTCTTATAGTTTCCGAGATATGGACTATCGATAATTTACACCTTAGGCTCTGCTTCTAACTTGGGCCCAAATTGTAAAATGGTCTTATCTATTGGCGATTTCGTTCCAATTCACATTCCAAGTAATATTCGGCATGCTAATTACATTGCCGGTTGCCAAATTGCATTATCTCTTATAGTTTCCGAGATATGGACTATCGATAATTTACACCTTAGGCTCTGCTTCTAACTTGGGCCCAAATTGTAAAATGGCCTTATCTATTGGCGATTTCGTCCCAATTCACATTCCAAGTGATATTCGGCATGCTAATTACATTGCCGGTTGCGAAATTGCATTATCTCTTATAGTTTCCGAGATATGGACTATCAATAATTTACACCTTAGGCTCTGCTTCTAACTTGGGCCGAAATTGTAAAATGGTCTTATCTATTGGCGATTTCGTTCCATTTCACATTCCAAGTAATATTCGGCATGCTAATTACATTGCCGGTTGCCAAATTGCATTATCTCTTATAGTTTCCGAGATATGGACTATCGATAATTTACACCTTAGGCTCTGCTTCTAACTTGGGCCCAAATTGTAAAATGGTCTTATCTATTGGCGATTTCGTTCCAATTCACATTCCAAGTAATATTCGGCATGCTAATTACATTGCCGGTTGCCAAATTGCATTATCTCTTATAGTTTCCGAGATATGGACTATCGATAATTTACACCTTAGGCTCTGCTTCTAACTTGGGCCCAAATTGTAAAATGGTCTTATCTATTGGCGATTTCGTTCTAATTCACATTCCAAGTAATATTCGGCATGCTAATTACATTGCCGGTTGCCAAATTGCATTATCTCTTATAGTTTCCGAGATATGGACTATCGATAATTTACACCTTAGGCTCTGCTTCTAACTTGGGCAAAAATTGTAAAATGGTCTTATCTATTGGCGATTTCGTTCCAATTCACATTCCAAGTAATGTTCGGCATGCTAATTACATTGCCGGTTGCCAAATTGCATTATCTCTTATAGTTTCCGAGATATGGACTATCGATAATTTACACCTTAGGCTCTGCTTCTAACTTGGGCCCAAATTGTAAAATGGTCTTATCTATTGGCGATTTCGTTCCAATTCACACTCCAAGTAATATTCGGCATGCTAATTACATTGCCGGTTGCGAAATTGCATTATCTCTTATAGTTTCCGAGATATGGACTATCGATAATTTACACCTTAGGCTCTGCTTCTAACTTGGGCCCAAATTGTAAAATGGTCTTATCTATTGGCGATTTCGTTCCAATTCACATTCCAAGTAATATTCGGCATGCTAATTACATTGCCGGTTGCCAAATTGCATTATCTCTTATAGTTTCCGAGATATGGACTATCGATAATTTACACCTTAGGCTCTGCTTATAACTTGGGCCCAAATTGTAAAATGGTCTTATCTATTGGCGATTTCGTTCCAATTCACATTCCAAGTAATATTCGGCATGCTAATTACATTGCCGGTTGCCAAATTGCATTAACTCTTATAGTTTCCGAGATATGGACTATCGATAATTTACACCTTAGGCTCTGCTTCTAACTTGGGCCCAAATCGTAAAATGGTCTTACCTATTGGCGATTTCGTTCCAATTCACTTTCCAAGTAATATTCGGCATGCTAATTACATTGCCTGTTGCCAAATTGCATTATCTCTTATAGTTTCCGAGATATGGACTATCGATAATTTACACCTTAGGCTCTGCTTCTAACTTGGGCCCAAATTGTAAAATGGTCTTATCTATTGGCGATTTCGTTCCAATTCACATTCCAAGTAATATTCGGCATGCTAATTACATTGCCGGTTGCCAAATTGCATTATCTCTTATAGTTTCCGAGATATGGACTATCGATAATTTACACCATAGGCTCTGCTTCTAACTTGGGCCCAAATTGTAAAATGGTCTTATCTATTGGCGATTTCGTTCCAATTCACATTCCAAGTAATATTCGGCATGCTAATTACATTGCCGGTTGCCAAATTGCATTATCTCTTATAGTTTCCGAGATATGGACTATCGATAATTTACACCTTAGGCTCTGCTTCTAACTTGGGCCCAAATTGTAAAATGGTCTTATCTATTGGCGATTTCGTTCCAATTCACATTCCAAGTAATATTCGGCATGCTAATTACATTGCCGGTTGCCAAATTGCATTATCTCTTATAGTTTCCGAGATATGGACTATCGATAATTTACACCTTAGGCTCTGCTTCTAACTTGGGCCCAAATTGTAAAATGGTCTTATCTATTGGCGATTTCGTTCCAATTCACATTCCAAGTAATATTCGGCATGCTAATTACATTGCCGGTTGCCAAATTGAATTATCTCTTATAGTTTCCGAGATATGGACTATCGATAATTTACACCTTAGGCTCTGCTTCTAACTTGGGCAAAAATTGTAAAATGGTCTTATCTATTGGCGATTTCGTTCCAATTCACATTCCAAGTAATGTTCGGCATGCTAATTACATTGCCGGTTGCCAAATTGCATTATCTCTTATAGTTTCCGAGATATGGACTATCGATAATTTACACCTTAGGCTCTGCTTCTAACTTGGGCCCAAATTGTAAAATGGCCTTATCTATTGGCGATTTCGTTCCAATTCACATTCCAAGTAATATTCGGCATGCTAATTACACTGCCGGTTGCCAAATTGCATTATCTCTTATAGTTTCCGAGATATGGACTATCGATAATTTACACCTTAGGCTCTGCTTCTAACTTGGGCCCAAATTGTAAAATGGTCTTATCTATTGGCGATTTCGTTCCAATTCACATTCCAAGTAATATTCGGCATGCTAATTACATTGCCGGTTGCCAAATTGCATTATCTCTTATAGTTTCCGAGATATGGACTATCGATAATTTACACCTTAGGCTCTGCTTCTAACTTGGGCCCAAATTGTAAAATGGTCTTATCTATTGGCGATTTCGTTCCAATTCACATTCCAAGTAATATTCGGCATGCTAATTACATTGCCGGTTGCCAAATTGCATTATCTCTTATAGTTTCCGAGATATGGACTATCGATAATTTACACCTTAGGCTCTGCTTCTAACTTGGGCCCAAATTGTAAAATGGTCTTATCTATTGGCGATTTGGTTCCAATTCACTTTCCAAGTAATATTCGGCATGCTAATTACATTTCCGGTTGCCAAATTGAATTATCTCTTATAGTTTCCGAGATATGGACAATCGATAATTTACACCTTAGGCTCTGCTTCTAACTTGGGCCCAAATCGTAAAATGGTCTTACCTATTGGCGATTTCGTTCCAATTCACATTCCAAGTAATATTCGGCATGCTAATTACATTGCCGGTTGCCAAATTGCATTATCTCTTATAGTTTCCGAGATATGGACTATCGATAATTTACACCTTAGGCTCTGCTTCTAACTTGGGCCCAAATTGTAAAATGGTCTTATCTATTGGCGATTTCGTTCCAATTCACATTCCAAGTAATATTCGGCATGCTAATTACATTGCCGGTTGCCAAATTGCATTATCTCTTATAGTTTCCGAGATATGGACTATCGATAATTTACACCTTAGGCTCTGCTTCTAACTTGGGCCCAAATTGTAAAATGGTCTTATCTATTGGCGATTTCGTCCCAATTCACATTCCAAGTGATATTCGGCATGCTAATTACATTGCCGGTTGCGAAATTGCATTATCTCTTATAGTTTCCGAGATATGGACTATCAATAATTTACACCTTAGGCTCTGCTTCTAACTTGGGCCCAAATTGTAAAATGGTCTTATCTATTGGCGATTTCGTTCCATTTCACATTCCAAGTAATATTCGGCATGCTAATTACATTGCCGGTTGCCAAATTGCATTATCTCTTATAGTTTCCGAGATATGGACTATCGATAATTTACACCTTAGGCTCTGCTTCTAACTTGGGCCCAAATTGTAAAATGGTCTTATCTATTGGCGATTTCGTTCCAATTCACATTCCAAGTAATATTCGGCATGCTAATTACATTGCCGGTTGCCAAATTGCATTATCTCTTATAGTTTCCGAGATATGGACTATCGATAATTTACACCTTAGGCTCTGCTTCTAACTTGGGCCCAAATTGTAAAATGGTCTTATCTATTGGCGATTTCGTTCTAATTCACATTCCAAGTAATATTCGGCATGCTAATTACATTGCCGGTTGCCAAATTGCATTATCTCTTATAGTTTCCGAGATATGGACTATCGATAATTTACACCTTAGGCTCTGCTTCTAACTTGGGCAAAAATTGTAAAATGGTCTTATCTATTGGCGATTTCGTTCCAATTCACATTCCAAGTAATGTTCGGCATGCTAATTACATTGCCGGTTGCCAAATTGCATTATCTCTTATAGTTTCCGAGATATGGACTATCGATAATTTACACCTTAGGCTCTGCTTCTAACTTGGGCCCAAATTGTAAAATGGTCTTATCTATTGGCGATTTCGTTCCAATTCACACTCCAAGTAATATTCGGCATGCTAATTACATTGCCGGTTGCGAAATTGCATTATCTCTTATAGTTTCCGAGATATGGACTATCGATAATTTACACCTTAGGCTCTGCTTCTAACTTGGGCCCAAATTGTAAAATGGTCTTATCTATTGGCGATTTCGTTCCAATTCACATTCCAAGTAATATTCGGCATGCTAATTACATTGCCGGTTGCCAAATTGCATTATCTCTTATAGTTTCCGAGATATGGACTATCGATAATTTACACCTTAGGCTCTGCTTATAACTTGGGCCCAAATTGTAAAATGGTCTTATCTATTGGCGATTTCGTTCCAATTCACATTCCAAGTAATATTCGGCATGCTAATTACATTGCCGGTTGCCAAATTGCATTAACTCTTATAGTTTCCGAGATATGGACTATCGATAATTTACACCTTAGGCTCTGCTTCTAACTTGGGCCCAAATCGTAAAATGGTCTTACCTATTGGCGATTTCGTTCCAATTCACATTCCAAGTAATATTCGGCATGCTAATTACATTGCCGGTTGCCAAATTGCATTAACTCTTATAGTTTCCGAGATATGGACTATCGATAATTTACACCTTAGGCTCTGCTTCTAACTTGGGCCCAAATCGTAAAATGGTCTTACCTATTGGCGATTTCGTTCCAATTCACATTCCAAGTAATATTCGGCATGCTAATTACATTGCCGGTTGCCAAATTGCATTAACTCTTATAGTTTCCGAGATATGGACTATCGATAATTTACACCTTAGGCTCTGCTTCTAACTTGGGCCCAAATCGTAAAATGGTCTTACCTATTGGCGATTTCGTTCCAATTCACATTCCAAGTAATATTCGGCATGCTAATTACATTGCCTGTTGCCAAATTGCATTATCTCTTATAGTTTCCGAGATATGGACTATCGATAATTTACACCTTAGGCTCTGCTTCTAACTTGGGCCCAAATTGTAAAATGGTCTTATCTATTGGCGATTTCGTTCTAATTCACATTCCAAGTAATATTCGGCATGCTAATTACATTGCCGGTTGCCAAATTGCATTATCTCTTATAGTTTCCGAGATATGGACTATCGATAATTTACACCTTAGGCTCTGCTTCTAACTTGGGCCCAAATTGTAAAATGGTCTTATCTATTGGCGATTTCGTTCCAATTCACATTCCAAGTAATATTCGGCATGCTAATTACATTGCCGGTTGCCAAATTGCATTATCTCTTATAGTTTCCGAGATATGGACTATCGATAATTTACACCTTAGGCTCTGCTTCTAACTTGGGCAAAAATTGTAAAATGGTCTTATCTATTGGCGATTTCGTTCCAATTCACATTCCAAGTAATGTTTGGCATGCTAATTACATTGCCGGTTGTCAAATTGCATTATCTCTTATAGTTTCCGAGATATGGACTATCGATAATTTACACCTTAGGCTCTGCTTCTAACTTGGGCCCAAATTGTAAAATGGTCTTATCTATTGGCGATTTCGTTCCAATTCACACTCCAAGTAATATTCGGCATGCTAATTAAATTGCCGGTTGCGAAATTGCATTATCTCTTATAGTTTCCGAGATATGGACTATCGATAATTTACACCTTAGGCTCTGCTTCTAACTTGGGCCCAAATTGTAAAATGGTCTTATCTATTGGCGATTTCGTTCCAATTCACATTCCAAGTAATATTCGGCATGCTAATTACATTGCCGGTTGCCAAATTGCATTATCTCTTATAGTTTCCGAGATATGGACTATCGATAATTTACACCTTAGGCTCTGCTTCTAACTTGGGCCCAAATTGTAAAATGGTCTTATCTATTGGCGATTTCGTTCCAATTCACATTCCAAGTAATATTCGGCATGCTAATTACATTGCCGGTTGCCAAATTGCATTATCTCTTATAGTTTCCGAGATATGGACTATCGATAATTTACACCTTAGGCTCTGCTTCTAACTTGGGCCCAAATTGTAAAATGGTCTTATCTATTGGCGATTTCGTTCTAATTCACATTCCAAGTAATATTCGGCATGCTAATTACATTGCCGGTTGCCAAATTGCATTATCTCTTATAGTTTCCGAGATATGGACTATCGATAATTTACACCTTAGGCTCTGCTTCTAACTTGGGCAAAAATTGTAAAATGGTCTTATCTATTGGCGATTTCGTTCCAATTCACATTCCAAGTAATGTTCGGCATGCTAATTACATTGCCGGTTGCCAAATTGCATTATCTCTTATAGTTTCCGAGATATGGACTATCGATAATTTACACCTTAGGCTCTGCTTCTAACTTGGGCCCAAATTGTAAAATGGTCTTATCTATTGGCGATTTCGTTCCAATTCACACTCCAAGTAATATTCGGCATGCTAATTACATTGCCGGTTGCGAAATTGCATTATCTCTTATAGTTTCCGAGATATGGACTATCGATAATTTACACCTTAGGCTCTGCTTCTAACTTGGGCCCAAATTGTAAAATGGTCTTATCTATTGGCGATTTCGTTCCAATTCACATTCCAAGTAATATTCGGCATGCTAATTACATTGCCGGTTGCCAAATTGAATTATCTCTTATAGTTTCCGAGATATGGACTATCGATAATTTACACCTTAGGCTCTGCTTCTAACTTGGGCCCAAATTGTAAAATGGTCTTATCTATTGGCGATTTCGTTCCAATTCACATTCCAAGTAATATTCGGCATGCTAATTACATTGCCGGTTGCCAAATTGCATTATCTCTTATAGTTTCCGAGATATGGACTATCGATAATTTACACCTTAGGCTCTGCTTCTAACTTGGGCCCAAATTGTAAAATGGTCTTATCTATTGGCGATTTCGTCCCAATTCACATTCCAAGTGATATTCGGCATGCTAATTACATTGCCGGTTGCGAAATTGCATTATCTCTTATAGTTTCCGAGATATGGACTATCAATAATTTACACCTTAGGCTCTGCTTCTAACTTGGGCCCAAATTGTAAAATGGTCTTATCTATTGGCGATTTCGTTCCAATTCACATTCCAAGTAATATTCGGCATGCTAATTACACTGCCGGTTGCCAAATTGCATTATCTCTTATAGTTTCCGAGATATGGACTATCGATAATTTACACCTTAGGCTCTGCTTCTAACTTGGGCCCAAATTGTAAAATGGTCTTATCTATTGGCGATTTCGTTCCAATTCACATTCCAAGTAATATTCGGCATGCTAATTACATTGCCGGTTGCCAAATTGCATTATCTCTTATAGTTTCCGAGATATGGACTATCGATAATTTACACCTTAGGCTCTGCTTCTAACTTGGGCCCAAATTGTAAAATGGTCTTATCTATTGGCGATTTCGTTCTAATTCACATTCCAAGTAATATTCGGCATGCTAATTACATTGCCGGTTGCCAAATTGCATTATCTCTTATAGTTTCCGAGATATGGACTATCGATAATTTACACCTTAGGCTCTGCTTCTAACTTGGGCAAAAATTGTAAAATGGTCTTATCTATTGGCGATTTCGTTCCAATTCACATTCCAAGTAATGTTCGGCATGCTAATTACATTGCCGGTTGCCAAATTGCATTATCTCTTATAGTTTCCGAGATATGGACTATCGATAATTTACACCTTAGGCTCTGCTTCTAACTTGGGCCCAAATTGTAAAATGGTCTTATCTATTGGCGATTTCGTTCCAATTCACACTCCAAGTAATATTCGGCATGCTAATTACATTGCCGGTTGCGAAATTGCATTATCTCTTATAGTTTCCGAGATATGGACTATCGATAATTTACACCTTAGGCTCTGCTTTTAACTTGGGCCCAAATTGTAAAATGGTCTTATCTATTGGCGATTTCGTTCCAATTCACATTCCAAGTAATATTCGGCATGCTAATTACATTGCCGGTTGCCAAATTGAATTATCTCTTATAGTTTCCGAGATATGGACTATCGATAATTTACACCTTAGGCTCTGCTTCTAACTTGGGCCCAAATTGTAAAATGGTCTTATCTATTGGCGATTTCGTTCCAATTCACATTCCAAGTAATATTCGGCATGCTAATTACATTGCCGGTTGCCAAATTGCATTATCTCTTATAGTTTCCGAGATATGGACTATCGATAATTTACACCTTAGGCTCTGCTTCTAACTTGGGCCCAAATTGTAAAATGGTCTTATCTATTGGCGATTTCGTCCCAATTCACATTCCAAGTGATATTCGGCATGCTAATTACATTGCCGGTTGCGAAATTGCATTATCTCTTATAGTTTCCGAGATATGGACTATCAATAATTTACACCTTAGGCTCTGCTTCTAACTTGGGCCCAAATTGTAAAATGGTCTTATCTATTGGCGATTTCGTTCCAATTCACATTCCAAGTAATATTCGGCATGCTAATTACACTGCCGGTTGCCAAATTGCATTATCTCTTATAGTTTCCGAGATATGGACTATCGATAATTTACACCTTAGGCTCTGCTTCTAACTTGGGCCCAAATTGTAAAATGGTCTTATCTATTGGCGATTTCGTTCCAATTCACATTCCAAGTAATATTCGGCATGCTAATTACATTGCCGGTTGCGAAATTGCATTATCTCTTATAGTTTCCGAGATATGGACTATCGATAATTTACACCTTAGGCTCTGCTTCTAACTTGGGCCCAAATTGTAAAATGGTCTTATCTATTGGCGATTTCGTTCCAATTCACATTCCAAGTAATATTCGGCATGCTAATTACATTGCCGGTTGCCAAATTGAATTATCTCTTATAGTTTCCGAGATATGGACTATCGATAATTTACACCTTAGGCTCTGCTTCTAACTTGGGCCCAAATTGTAAAATGGTCTTATCTATTGGCGATTTCGTTCCAATTCACATTCCAAGTAATATTCGGCATGCTAATTACATTGCCGGTTGCCAAATTGCATTATCTCTTATAGTTTCCGAGATATGGACTATCGATAATTTACACCTTAGGCTCTGCTTCTAACTTGGGCCCAAATTGTAAAATGGTCTTATCTATTGGCGATTTCGTCCCAATTCACATTCCAAGTGATATTCGGCATGCTAATTACATTGCCGGTTGCGAAATTGCATTATCTCTTATAGTTTCCGAGATATGGACTATCAATAATTTACACCTTAGGCTCTGCTTCTAACTTGGGCCCAAATTGTAAAATGGTCTTATCTATTGGCGATTTCGTTCCAATTCACATTCCAAGTAATATTCGGCATGCTAATTACACTGCCGGTTGCCAAATTGCATTATCTCTTATAGTTTCCGAGATATGGACTATCGATAATTTACACCTTAGGCTCTGCTTCTAACTTGGGCCCAAATTGTAAAATGGTCTTATCTATTGGCGATTTCGTTCCAATTCACATTCCAAGTAATATTCGGCATGCTAATTACATTGCCGGTTGCCAAATTGCATTATCTCTTATAGTTTCCGAGATATGGGCTATCGATAATTTACACCTTAGGCTCTGCTTCTAACTTGGGCCCAAATTGTAAAATGGTCTTATCTATTGGCGATTTCGTTCCAATTCACATTCCAAGTAATATTCGGCATGCTAATTACATTGCCGGTTGCCAAATTGCATTATCTCTTATAGTTTCCGAGATATGGACTATCGATAATTTACACCTTAGGCTCTGCTTCTAACTTGGGCCCAAATTGTAAAATGGTCTTATCTATTGGCGATTTCGTTCCAATTCACATTCCAAGTAATATTCGGCATGCTAATTACATTTCCGGTTGCCAAATTGAATTATCTCTTATAGTTTCCGAGATATGGACAATCGATAATTTACACCTTAGGCTCTGCTTCTAACTTGGGCCCAAATCGTAAAATGGTCTTACCTATTGGCGATTTCGTTCCAATTCACATTCCAAGTAATATTCGGCATGCTAATTACATTGCCGGTTGCCAAATTGCATTATCTCTTATAGTTTCCGAGATATGGACTATCGATAATTTACACCTTAGGCTCTGCTTCTAACTTGGGCCCAAATTGTAAAATGGTCTTATCTATTGGCGATTTCGTTCCAATTCACATTCCAAGTAATATTCGGCATGCTAATTACATTGCCGGTTGCCAAATTGCATTATCTCTTATAGTTTCCGAGATATGGACTATCGATAATTTACACCTTAGGCTCTGCTTCTAACTTGGGCCCAAATTGTAAAATGGCCTTATCTATTGGCGATTTCGTCCCAATTCACATTCCAAGTGATATTCGGCATGCTAATTACATTGCCGGTTGCGAAATTGCATTATCTCTTATAGTTTCCGAGATATGGACTATCAATAATTTACACCTTAGGCTCTGCTTCTAACTTGGGCCGAAATTGTAAAATGGTCTTATCTATTGGCGATTTCGTTCCATTTCACATTCCAAGTAATATTCGGCATGCTAATTACATTGCCGGTTGCCAAATTGCATTATCTCTTATAGTTTCCGAGATATGGACTATCGATAATTTACACCTTAGGCTCTGCTTCTAACTTGGGCCCAAATTGTAAAATGGTCTTATCTATTGGCGATTTCGTTCCAATTCACATTCCAAGTAATATTCGGCATGCTAATTACATTGCCGGTTGCCAAATTGCATTATCTCTTATAGTTTCCGAGATATGGACTATCGATAATTTACACCTTAGGCTCTGCTTCTAACTTGGGCCCAAATTGTAAAATGGTCTTATCTATTGGCGATTTCGTTCTAATTCACATTCCAAGTAATATTCGGCATGCTAATTACATTGCCGGTTGCCAAATTGCATTATCTCTTATAGTTTCCGAGATATGGACTATCGATAATTTACACCTTAGGCTCTGCTTCTAACTTGGGCCCAAATTGTAAAATGGTCTTATCTATTGGCGATTTCGTTCCATTTCACATTCCAAGTAATATTCGGCATGCTAATTACATTGCCGGTTGCCAAATTGCATTATCTCTTATAGTTTCCGAGATATGGACTATCGATAATTTACACCTTAGGCTCTGCTTCTAACTTGGGCCCAAATTGTAAAATGGTCTTATCTATTGGCGATTTCGTTCCAATTCACATTCCAAGTAATATTCGGCATGCTAATTACATTGCCGGTTGCCAAATTGCATTATCTCTTATAGTTTCCGAGATATGGACTATCGATAATTTACACCTTAGGCTCTGCTTCTAACTTGGGCCCAAATTGTAAAATGGTCTTATCCATTGGCGATTTCGTTCTAATTCACATTCCAAGTAATATTCGGCATGCTAATTACATTGCCGGTTGCCAAATTGCATTATCTCTTATAGTTTCCGAGATATGGACTATCGATAATTTACACCTTAGGCTCTGCTTCTAACTTGGGCAAAAATTGTAAAATGGTCTTATCTATTGGCGATTTCGTTCCAATTCACATTCCAAGTAATGTTCGGCATGCTAATTACATTGCCGGTTGCCAAATTGCATTATCTCTTATAGTTTCCGAGATATGGACTATCGATAATTTACACCTTAGGCTCTGCTTCTAACTTGGGCCCAAATTGTAAAATGGTCTTATCTATTGGCGATTTCGTTCCAATTCACACTCCAAGTAATATTCGGCATGCTAATTACATTGCCGGTTGCGAAATTGCATTATCTCTTATAGTTTCCGAGATATGGACTATCGATAATTTACACCTTAGGCTCTGCTTCTAACTTGGGCCCAAATTGTAAAATGGTCTTATCTATTGGCGATTTCGTTCCAATTCACATTCCAAGTAATATTCGGCATGCTAATTACATTGCCGGTTGCCAAATTGCATTATCTCTTATAGTTTCCGAGATATGGACTATCGATAATTTACACCTTAGGCTCTGCTTATAACTTGGGCCCAAATTGTAAAATGGTCTTATCTATTGGCGATTTCGTTCCAATTCACATTCCAAGTAATATTCGGCATGCTAATTACATTGCCGGTTGCCAAATTGCATTAACTCTTATAGTTTCCGAGATATGGACTATCGATAATTTACACCTTAGGCTCTGCTTCTAACTTGGGCCCAAATCGTAAAATGGTCTTACCTATTGGCGATTTCGTTCCAATTCACATTCCAAGTAATATTCGGCATGCTAATTACATTGCCGGTTGCCAAATTGCATTAACTCTTATAGTTTCCGAGATATGGACTATCGATAATTTACACCTTAGGCTCTGCTTCTAACTTGGGCCCAAATCGTAAAATGGTCTTACCTATTGGCGATTTCGTTCCAATTCACATTCCAAGTAATATTCGGCATGCTAATTACATTGCCGGTTGCCAAATTGCATTAACTCTTATAGTTTCCGAGATATGGACTATCGATAATTTACACCTTAGGCTCTGCTTCTAACTTGGGCCCAAATCGTAAAATGGTCTTACATATTGGCGATTTCGTTCCAATTCACATTCCAAGTAATATTCGGCATGCTAATTACATTGCCTGTTGCCAAATTGCATTATCTCTTATAGTTTCCGAGATATGGACTATCGATAATTTACACCTTAGGCTCTGCTTCTAACTTGGGCCCAAATTGTAAAATGGTCTTATCTATTGGCGATTTCGTTCTAATTCACATTCCAAGTAATATTCGGCATGCTAATTACATTGCCGGTTGCCAAATTGCATTATCTCTTATAGTTTCCGAGATATGGACTATCGATAATTTACACCTTAGGCTCTGCTTCTAACTTGGGCCCAAATTGTAAAATGGTCTTATCTATTGGCGATTTCGTTCCAATTCACATTCCAAGTAATATTCGGCATGCTAATTACATTGCCGGTTGCCAAATTGCATTATCTCTTATAGTTTCCGAGATATGGACTATCGATAATTTACACCTTAGGCTCTGCTTCTAACTTGGGCAAAAATTGTAAAATGGTCTTATCTATTGGCGATTTCGTTCCAATTCACATTCCAAGTAATGTTTGGCATGCTAATTACATTGCCGGTTGTCAAATTGCATTATCTCTTATAGTTTCCGAGATATGGACTATCGATAATTTACACCTTAGGCTCTGCTTCTAACTTGGGCCCAAATTGTAAAATGGTCTTATCTATTGGCGATTTCGTTCCAATTCACACTCCAAGTAATATTCGGCATGCTAATTAAATTGCCGGTTGCGAAATTGCATTATCTCTTATAGTTTCCGAGATATGGACTATCGATAATTTACACCTTAGGCTCTGCTTCTAACTTGGGCCCAAATTGTAAAATGGTCTTATCTATTGGCGATTTCGTTCCAATTCACATTCCAAGTAATATTCGGCATGCTAATTACATTGCCGGTTGCCAAATTGCATTATCTCTTATAGTTTCCGAGATATGGACTATCGATAATTTACACCTTAGGCTCTGCTTCTAACTTGGGCCCAAATTGTAAAATGGTCTTATCTATTGGCGATTTCGTTCCAATTCACATTCCAAGTAATATTCGGCATGCTAATTACATTGCCGGTTGCCAAATTGCATTATCTCTTATAGTTTCCGAGATATGGACTATCGATAATTTACACCTTAGGCTCTGCTTCTAACTTGGGCCCAAATTGTAAAATGGTCTTATCTATTGGCGATTTCGTTCTAATTCACATTCCAAGTAATATTCGGCATGCTAATTACATTGCCGGTTGCCAAATTGCATTATCTCTTATAGTTTCCGAGATATGGACTATCGATAATTTACACCTTAGGCTCTGCTTCTAACTTGGGCAAAAATTGTAAAATGGTCTTATCTATTGGCGATTTCGTTCCAATTCACATTCCAAGTAATGTTCGGCATGCTAATTACATTGCCGGTTGCCAAATTGCATTATCTCTTATAGTTTCCGAGATATGGACTATCGATAATTTACACCTTAGGCTCTGCTTCTAACTTGGGCCCAAATTGTAAAATGGTCTTATCTATTGGCGATTTCGTTCCAATTCACACTCCAAGTAATATTCGGCATGCTAATTACATTGCCGGTTGCGAAATTGCATTATCTCTTATAGTTTCCGAGATATGGACTATCGATAATTTACACCTTAGGCTCTGCTTCTAACTTGGGCCCAAATTGTAAAATGGTCTTATCTATTGGCGATTTCGTTCCAATTCACATTCCAAGTAATATTCGGCATGCTAATTACATTGCCGGTTGCCAAATTGAATTATCTCTTATAGTTTCCGAGATATGGACTATCGATAATTTACACCTTAGGCTCTGCTTCTAACTTGGGCCCAAATTGTAAAATGGTCTTATCTATTGGCGATTTCGTTCCAATTCACATTCCAAGTAATATTCGGCATGCTAATTACATTGCCGGTTGCCAAATTGCATTATCTCTTATAGTTTCCGAGATATGGACTATCGATAATTTACACCTTAGGCTCTGCTTCTAACTTGGGCCCAAATTGTAAAATGGTCTTATCTATTGGCGATTTCGTCCCAATTCACATTCCAAGTGATATTCGGCATGCTAATTACATTGCCGGTTGCGAAATTGCATTATCTCTTATAGTTTCCGAGATATGGACTATCAATAATTTACACCTTAGGCTCTGCTTCTAACTTGGGCCCAAATTGTAAAATGGTCTTATCTATTGGCGATTTCGTTCCAATTCACATTCCAAGTAATATTCGGCATGCTAATTACACTGCCGGTTGCCAAATTGCATTATCTCTTATAGTTTCCGAGATATGGACTATCGATAATTTACACCTTAGGCTCTGCTTCTAACTTGGGCCCAAATTGTAAAATGGTCTTATCTATTGGCGATTTCGTTCCAATTCACATTCCAAGTAATATTCGGCATGCTAATTACATTGCCGGTTGCCAAATTGCATTATCTCTTATAGTTTCCGAGATATGGGCTATCGATAATTTACACCTTAGGCTCTGCTTCTAACTTGGGCCCAAATTGTAAAATGGTCTTATCTATTGGCGATTTCGTTCCAATTCACATTCCAAGTAATATTCGGCATGCTAATTACATTGCCGGTTGCCAAATTGCATTATCTCTTATAGTTTCCGAGATATGGACTATCGATAATTTACACCTTAGGCTCTGCTTCTAACTTGGGCCCAAATCGTAAAATGGTCTTACCTATTGGCGATTTCGTTCCAATTCACATTCCAAGTAATATTCGGCATGCTAATTACATTGCCGGTTGCCAAATTGCATTATCTCTTATAGTTTCCGAGATATGGACTATCGATAATTTACACCTTAGGCTCTGCTTCTAACTTGGGCCCAAATTGTAAAATGGTCTTATCTATTGGCGATTTCGTTCCAATTCACATTCCAAGTAATATTCGGCATGCTAATTACATTGCCGGTTGCCAAATTGCATTATCTCTTATAGTTTCCGAGATATGGACTATCGATAATTTACACCTTAGGCTCTGCTTCTAACTTGGGCCCAAATTGTAAAATGGCCTTATCTATTGGCGATTTCGTCCCAATTCACATTCCAAGTGATATTCGGCATGCTAATTACATTGCCGGTTGCGAAATTGCATTATCTCTTATAGTTTCCGAGATATGGACTATCAATAATTTACACCTTAGGCTCTGCTTCTAACTTGGGCCGAAATTGTAAAATGGTCTTATCTATTGGCGATTTCGTTCCATTTCACATTCCAAGTAATATTCGGCATGCTAATTACATTGCCGGTTGCCAAATTGCATTATCTCTTATAGTTTCCGAGATATGGACTATCGATAATTTACACCTTAGGCTCTGCTTCTAACTTGGGCCCAAATTGTAAAATGGTCTTATCTATTGGCGATTTCGTTCCAATTCACATTCCAAGTAATATTCGGCATGCTAATTACATTGCCGGTTGCCAAATTGCATTATCTCTTATAGTTTCCGAGATATGGACTATCGATAATTTACACCTTAGGCTCTGCTTCTAACTTGGGCCCAAATTGTAAAATGGTCTTATCTATTGGCGATTTCGTTCTAATTCACATTCCAAGTAATATTCGGCATGCTAATTACATTGCCGGTTGCCAAATTGCATTATCTCTTATAGTTTCCGAGATATGGACTATCGATAATTTACACCTTAGGCTCTGCTTCTAACTTGGGCCCAAATTGTAAAATGGTCTTATCTATTGGCGATTTCGTTCCAATTCACACTCCAAGTAATATTCGGCATGCTAATTACATTGCCGGTTGCGAAATTGCATTATCTCTTATAGTTTCCGAGATATGGACTATCGATAATTTACACCTTAGGCTCTGCTTCTAACTTGGGCCCAAATTGTAAAATGGTCTTATCTATTGGCGATTCCGTTCCAATTCACATTCCAAGTAATATTCGGCATGCTAATTACATTGCCGGTTGCCAAATTGCATTATCTCTTATAGTTTCCGAGATATGGACTATCGATAATTTACACCTTAGGCTCTGCTTATAACTTGGGCCCAAATTGTAAAATGGTCTTATCTATTGGCGATTTCGTTCCAATTCACATTCCAAGTAATATTCGGCATGCTAATTACATTGCCGGTTGCCAAATTGCATTAACTCTTATAGTTTCCGAGATATGGACTATCGATAATTTACACCTTAGGCTCTGCTTCTAACTTGGGCCCAAATCGTAAAATGGTCTTACCTATTGGCGATTTCGTTCCAATTCACATTCCAAGTAATATTCGGCATGCTAATTACATTGCCTGTTGCCAAATTGCATTATCTCTTATAGTTTCCGAGATATGGACTATCGATAATTTACACCTTAGGCTCTGCTTCTAACTTGGGCCCAAATTGTAAAATGGTCTTATCTATTGGCGATTTCGTTCCAATTCACATTCCAAGTAATATTCGGCATGCTAATTACATTGCCGGTTGCCAAATTGCATTATCTCTTATAGTTTCCGAGATATGGACTATCGATAATTTACACCATAGGCTCTGCTTCTAACTTGGGCCCAAATTGTAAAATGGTCTTATCTATTGGCGATTTCGTTCCAATTCACATTCCAAGTAATATTCGGCATGCTAATTACATTGCCGGTTGCCAAATTGCATTATCTCTTATAGTTTCCGAGATATGGACTATCGATAATTTACACCTTAGGCTCTGCTTCTAACTTGGGCCCAAATTGTAAAATGGTCTTATCTATTGGCGATTTCGTTCCAATTCACATTCCAAGTAATATTCGGCATGCTAATTACATTGCCGGTTGCCAAATTGCATTATCTCTTATAGTTTCCGAGATATGGACTATCGATAATTTACACCTTAGGCTCTGCTTCTAACTTGGGCCCAAATTGTAAAATGGTCTTATCTATTGGCGATTTCGTTCCAATTCACATTCCAAGTAATATTCGGCATGCTAATTACATTGCCGGTTGCCAAATTGAATTATCTCTTATAGTTTCCGAGATATGGACTATCGATAATTTACACCTTAGGCTCTGCTTCTAACTTGGGCAAAAATTGTAAAATGGTCTTATCTATTGGCGATTTCGTTCCAATTCACATTCCAAGTAATGTTCGGCATGCTAATTACATTGCCGGTTGCCAAATTGCATTATCTCTTATAGTTTCCGAGATATGGACTATCGATAATTTACACCTTAGGCTCTGCTTCTAACTTGGGCCCAAATTGTAAAATGGCCTTATCTATTGGCGATTTCGTTCCAATTCACATTCCAAGTAATATTCGGCATG
The DNA here is from genome assembly GCF_030347505.1 of Rhynchophorus ferrugineus. Classification (NCBI taxonomy): domain Eukaryota; kingdom Metazoa; phylum Arthropoda; class Insecta; order Coleoptera; family Curculionidae; genus Rhynchophorus; species Rhynchophorus ferrugineus. The sequence continues at coordinate 47,278 of NW_027473052.1, forward strand.
CTAATTACACTGCCGGTTGCCAAATTGCATTATCTCTTATAGTTTCCGAGATATGGACTATCGATAATTTACACCTTAGGCTCTGCTTCTAACTTGGGCCCAAATTGTAAAATGGTCTTATCTATTGGCGATTTCGTTCCAATTCACATTCCAAGTAATATTCGGCATGCTAATTACATTGCCGGTTGCCAAATTGCATTATCTCTTATAGTTTCCGAGATATGGACTATCGATAATTTACACCTTAGGCTCTGCTTCTAACTTGGGCCCAAATTGTAAAATGGTCTTATCTATTGGCGATTTCGTTCCAATTCACATTCCAAGTAATATTCGGCATGCTAATTACATTGCCGGTTGCCAAATTGCATTATCTCTTATAGTTTCCGAGATATGGACTATCGATAATTTACACCTTAGGCTCTGCTTCTAACTTGGGCCCAAATTGTAAAATGGTCTTATCTATTGGCGATTTGGTTCCAATTCACTTTCCAAGTAATATTCGGCATGCTAATTACATTTCCGGTTGCCAAATTGAATTATCTCTTATAGTTTCCGAGATATGGACAATCGATAATTTACACCTTAGGCTCTGCTTCTAACTTGGGCCCAAATCGTAAAATGGTCTTACCTATTGGCGATTTCGTTCCAATTCACATTCCAAGTAATATTCGGCATGCTAATTACATTGCCGGTTGCCAAATTGCATTATCTCTTATAGTTTCCGAGATATGGACTATCGATAATTTACACCTTAGGCTCTGCTTCTAACTTGGGCCCAAATTGTAAAATGGTCTTATCTATTGGCGATTTCGTTCCAATTCACATTCCAAGTAATATTCGGCATGCTAATTACATTGCCGGTTGCCAAATTGCATTATCTCTTATAGTTTCCGAGATATGGACTATCGATAATTTACACCTTAGGCTCTGCTTCTAACTTGGGCCCAAATTGTAAAATGGTCTTATCTATTGGCGATTTCGTCCCAATTCACATTCCAAGTGATATTCGGCATGCTAATTACATTGCCGGTTGCGAAATTGCATTATCTCTTATAGTTTCCGAGATATGGACTATCAATAATTTACACCTTAGGCTCTGCTTCTAACTTGGGCCCAAATTGTAAAATGGTCTTATCTATTGGCGATTTCGTTCCATTTCACATTCCAAGTAATATTCGGCATGCTAATTACATTGCCGGTTGCCAAATTGCATTATCTCTTATAGTTTCCGAGATATGGACTATCGATAATTTACACCTTAGGCTCTGCTTCTAACTTGGGCCCAAATTGTAAAATGGTCTTATCTATTGGCGATTTCGTTCCAATTCACATTCCAAGTAATATTCGGCATGCTAATTACATTGCCGGTTGCCAAATTGCATTATCTCTTATAGTTTCCGAGATATGGACTATCGATAATTTACACCTTAGGCTCTGCTTCTAACTTGGGCCCAAATTGTAAAATGGTCTTATCTATTGGCGATTTCGTTCTAATTCACATTCCAAGTAATATTCGGCATGCTAATTACATTGCCGGTTGCCAAATTGCATTATCTCTTATAGTTTCCGAGATATGGACTATCGATAATTTACACCTTAGGCTCTGCTTCTAACTTGGGCAAAAATTGTAAAATGGTCTTATCTATTGGCGATTTCGTTCCAATTCACATTCCAAGTAATGTTCGGCATGCTAATTACATTGCCGGTTGCCAAATTGCATTATCTCTTATAGTTTCCGAGATATGGACTATCGATAATTTACACCTTAGGCTCTGCTTCTAACTTGGGCCCAAATTGTAAAATGGTCTTATCTATTGGCGATTTCGTTCCAATTCACACTCCAAGTAATATTCGGCATGCTAATTACATTGCCGGTTGCGAAATTGCATTATCTCTTATAGTTTCCGAGATATGGACTATCGATAATTTACACCTTAGGCTCTGCTTCTAACTTGGGCCCAAATTGTAAAATGGTCTTATCTATTGGCGATTTCGTTCCAATTCACATTCCAAGTAATATTCGGCATGCTAATTACATTGCCGGTTGCCAAATTGCATTATCTCTTATAGTTTCCGAGATATGGACTATCGATAATTTACACCTTAGGCTCTGCTTATAACTTGGGCCCAAATTGTAAAATGGTCTTATCTATTGGCGATTTCGTTCCAATTCACATTCCAAGTAATATTCGGCATGCTAATTACATTGCCGGTTGCCAAATTGCATTAACTCTTATAGTTTCCGAGATATGGACTATCGATAATTTACACCTTAGGCTCTGCTTCTAACTTGGGCCCAAATCGTAAAATGGTCTTACCTATTGGCGATTTCGTTCCAATTCACATTCCAAGTAATATTCGGCATGCTAATTACATTGCCGGTTGCCAAATTGCATTAACTCTTATAGTTTCCGAGATATGGACTATCGATAATTTACACCTTAGGCTCTGCTTCTAACTTGGGCCCAAATCGTAAAATGGTCTTACCTATTGGCGATTTCGTTCCAATTCACATTCCAAGTAATATTCGGCATGCTAATTACATTGCCGGTTGCCAAATTGCATTAACTCTTATAGTTTCCGAGATATGGACTATCGATAATTTACACCTTAGGCTCTGCTTCTAACTTGGGCCCAAATCGTAAAATGGTCTTACCTATTGGCGATTTCGTTCCAATTCACATTCCAAGTAATATTCGGCATGCTAATTACATTGCCTGTTGCCAAATTGCATTATCTCTTATAGTTTCCGAGATATGGACTATCGATAATTTACACCTTAGGCTCTGCTTCTAACTTGGGCCCAAATTGTAAAATGGTCTTATCTATTGGCGATTTCGTTCTAATTCACATTCCAAGTAATATTCGGCATGCTAATTACATTGCCGGTTGCCAAATTGCATTATCTCTTATAGTTTCCGAGATATGGACTATCGATAATTTACACCTTAGGCTCTGCTTCTAACTTGGGCCCAAATTGTAAAATGGTCTTATCTATTGGCGATTTCGTTCCAATTCACATTCCAAGTAATATTCGGCATGCTAATTACATTGCCGGTTGCCAAATTGCATTATCTCTTATAGTTTCCGAGATATGGACTATCGATAATTTACACCTTAGGCTCTGCTTCTAACTTGGGCAAAAATTGTAAAATGGTCTTATCTATTGGCGATTTCGTTCCAATTCACATTCCAAGTAATGTTTGGCATGCTAATTACATTGCCGGTTGTCAAATTGCATTATCTCTTATAGTTTCCGAGATATGGACTATCGATAATTTACACCTTAGGCTCTGCTTCTAACTTGGGCCCAAATTGTAAAATGGTCTTATCTATTGGCGATTTCGTTCCAATTCACACTCCAAGTAATATTCGGCATGCTAATTAAATTGCCGGTTGCGAAATTGCATTATCTCTTATAGTTTCCGAGATATGGACTATCGATAATTTACACCTTAGGCTCTGCTTCTAACTTGGGCCCAAATTGTAAAATGGTCTTATCTATTGGCGATTTCGTTCCAATTCACATTCCAAGTAATATTCGGCATGCTAATTACATTGCCGGTTGCCAAATTGCATTATCTCTTATAGTTTCCGAGATATGGACTATCGATAATTTACACCTTAGGCTCTGCTTCTAACTTGGGCCCAAATTGTAAAATGGTCTTATCTATTGGCGATTTCGTTCCAATTCACATTCCAAGTAATATTCGGCATGCTAATTACACTGCCGGTTGCCAAATTGCATTATCTCTTATAGTTTCCGAGATATGGACTATCGATAATTTACACCTTAGGCTCTGCTTCTAACTTGGGCCCAAATTGTAAAATGGTCTTATCTATTGGCGATTTCGTTCCAATTCACATTCCAAGTAATATTCGGCATGCTAATTACATTGCCGGTTGCCAAATTGCATTATCTCTTATAGTTTCCGAGATATGGACTATCGATAATTTACACCTTAGGCTCTGCTTCTAACTTGGGCCCAAATTGTAAAATGGTCTTATCTATTGGCGATTTCGTTCCAATTCACATTCCAAGTAATATTCGGCATGCTAATTACATTGCCGGTTGCCAAATTGCATTATCTCCTATAGTTTCCGAGATATGGACTATCGATAATTTACACCTTAGGCTCTGCTTCTAACTTGGGCCCAAATTGTAAAATGGTCTTATCTATTGGCGATTTCGTTCCAATCCACATTCCAAGTAATATTCGGCATGCTAATTACATTTCCGGTTGCCAAATTGAATTATCTCTTATAGTTTCCGAGATATGGACAATCGATAATTTACACCTTAGGCTCTGCTTCTAACTTGGGCCCAAATCGTAAAATGGTCTTACCTATTGGCGATTTCGTTCCAATTCACATTCCAAGTAATATTCGGCATGCTAATTACATTGCCGGTTGCCAAATTGCATTATCTCTTATAGTTTCCGAGATATGGACTATCGATAATTTACACCTTAGGCTCTGCTTCTAACTTGGGCCCAAATTGTAAAATGGTCTTATCTATTGGCGATTTCGTTCCAATTCACATTCCAAGTAATATTCGGCATGCTAATTACATTGCCGGTTGCCAAATTGCATTATCTCTTATAGTTTCCGAGATATGGACTATCGATAATTTACACCTTAGGCTCTGCTTCTAACTTGGGCCCAAATTGTAAAATGGTCTTATCTATTGGCGATTTCGTCCCAATTCACATTCCAAGTGATATTCGGCATGCTAATTACATTGCCGGTTGCGAAATTGCATTATCTCTTATAGTTTCCGAGATATGGACTATCAATAATTTACACCTTAGGCTCTGCTTCTAACTTGGGCCCAAATTGTAAAATGGTCTTATCTATTGGCGATTTCGTTCCATTTCACATTCCAAGTAATATTCGGCATGCTAATTACATTGCCGGTTGCCAAATTGCATTATCTCTTATAGTTTCCGAGATATGGACTATCGATAATTTACACCTTAGGCTCTGCTTCTAACTTGGGCCCAAATTGTAAAATGGTCTTATCTATTGGCGATTTCGTTCCAATTCACATTCCAAGTAATATTCGGCATGCTAATTACATTGCCGGTTGCCAAATTGCATTATCTCTTATAGTTTCCGAGATATGGACTATCGATAATTTACACCTTAGGCTCTGCTTCTAACTTGGGCCCAAATTGTAAAATGGTCTTATCTATTGGCGATTTCGTTCTAATTCACATTCCAAGTAATATTCGGCATGCTAATTACATTGCCGGTTGCCAAATTGCATTATCTCTTATAGTTTCCGAGATATGGACTATCGATAATTTACACCTTAGGCTCTGCTTCTAACTTGGGCAAAAATTGTAAAATGGTCTTATCTATTGGCGATTTCGTTCCAATTCACATTCCAAGTAATGTTCGGCATGCTAATTACATTGCCGGTTGCCAAATTGCATTATCTCTTATAGTTTCCGAGATATGGACTATCGATAATTTACACCTTAGGCTCTGCTTCTAACTTGGGCCCAAATTGTAAAATGGTCTTATCTATTGGCGATTTCGTTCCAATTCACACTCCAAGTAATATTCGGCATGCTAATTACATTGCCGGTTGCGAAATTGCATTATCTCTTATAGTTTCCGAGATATGGACTATCGATAATTTACACCTTAGGCTCTGCTTCTAACTTGGGCCCAAATTGTAAAATGGTCTTATCTATTGGCGATTTCGTTCCAATTCACATTCCAAGTAATATTCGGCATGCTAATTACATTGCCGGTTGCCAAATTGCATTATCTCTTATAGTTTCCGAGATATGGACTATCGATAATTTACACCTTAGGCTCTGCTTATAACTTGGGCCCAAATTGTAAAATGGTCTTATCTATTGGCGATTTCGTTCCAATTCACATTCCAAGTAATATTCGGCATGCTAATTACATTGCCGGTTGCCAAATTGCATTAACTCTTATAGTTTCCGAGATATGGACTATCGATAATTTACACCTTAGGCTCTGCTTCTAACTTGGGCCCAAATCGTAAAATGGTCTTACCTATTGGCGATTTCGTTCCAATTCACATTCCAAGTAATATTCGGCATGCTAATTACATTGCCTGTTGCCAAATTGCATTATCTCTTATAGTTTCCGAGATATGGACTATCGATAATTTACACCTTAGGCTCTGCTTCTAACTTGGGCCCAAATTGTAAAATGGTCTTATCTATTGGCGATTTCGTTCCAATTCACATTCCAAGTAATATTCGGCATGCTAATTACATTGCCGGTTGCCAAATTGCATTATCTCTTATAGTTTCCGAGATATGGACTATCGATAATTTACACCATAGGCTCTGCTTCTAACTTGGGCCCAAATTGTAAAATGGTCTTATCTATTGGCGATTTCGTTCCAATTCACATTCCAAGTAATATTCGGCATGCTAATTACATTGCCGGTTGCCAAATTGCATTATCTCTTATAGTTTCCGAGATATGGACTATCGATAATTTACACCTTAGGCTCTGCTTCTAACTTGGGCCCAAATTGTAAAATGGTCTTATCTATTGGCGATTTCGTTCCAATTCACATTCCAAGTAATATTCGGCATGCTAATTACATTGCCGGTTGCCAAATTGCATTATCTCTTATAGTTTCCGAGATATGGATTATCGATAATTTACACCTTAGGCTCTGCTTCTAACTTGGGCCCAAATTGTAAAATGGTCTTATCTATTGGCGATTTCGTTCCAATTCACATTCCAAGTAATATTCGGCATGCTAATTACATTGCCGGTTGCCAAATTGCATTATCTCTTATAGTTTCCGAGATATGGACTATCGATAATTTACACCTTAGGCTCTGCTTCTAACTTGGGCCCAAATTGTAAAATGGTCTTATCTATTGGCGATTTCGTCCCAATTCACATTCCAAGTGATATTCGGCATGCTAATTACATTGCCGGTTGCGAAATTGCATTATCTCTTATAGTTTCCGAGATATGGACTATCAATAATTTACACCTTAGGCTCTGCTTCTAACTTGGGCCCAAATTGTAAAATGGTCTTATCTATTGGCGATTTCGTTCCAATTCACATTCCAAGTAATATTCGGCATGCTAATTACACTGCCGGTTGCCAAATTGCATTATCTCTTATAGTTTCCGAGATATGGACTATCGATAATTTACACCTTAGGCTCTGCTTCTAACTTGGGCCCAAATTGTAAAATGGTCTTATCTATTGGCGATTTCGTTCCAATTCACATTCCAAGTAATATTCGGCATGCTAATTACATTGCCGGTTGCCAAATTGCATTATCTCTTATAGTTTCCGAGATATGGACTATCGATAATTTACACCTTAGGCTCTGCTTCTAACTTGGGCCCAAATTGTAAAATGGTCTTATCTATTGGTGATTTCGTTCCAATTCACATTCCAAGTAATATTCGGCATGCTAATTACATTGCCGGTTGCCAAATTGCATTATCTCTTATAGTTTCCGAGATATGGACTATCGATAATTTACACCTTAGGCTCTGCTTCTAACTTGGGCCCAAATTGTAAAATGGTCTTATCTATTGGCGATTTCGTTCCAATTCACATTCCAAGTAATATTCGGCATGCTAATTACATTTCCGGTTGCCAAATTGAATTATCTCTTATAGTTTCCGAGATATGGACAATCGATAATTTACACCTTAGGCTCTGCTTCTAACTTGGGCCCAAATCGTAAAATGGTCTTACCTATTGGCGATTTCGTTCCAATTCACATTCCAAGTAATATTCGGCATGCTAATTACATTGCCGGTTGCCAAATTGCATTATCTCTTATAGTTTCCGAGATATGGATTATCGATAATTTACACCTTAGGCTCTGCTTCTAACTTGGGCCCAAATTGTAAAATGGTCTTATCTATTGGCGATTTCGTTCCAATTCACATTCCAAGTAATATTCGGCATGCTAATTACATTGCCGGTTGCCAAATTGCATTATCTCTTATAGTTTCCGAGATATGGACTATCGATAATTTACACCTTAGGCTCTGCTTCTAACTTGGGCCCAAATTGTAAAATGGTCTTATCTATTGGCGATTTCGTCCCAATTCACATTCCAAGTGATATTCGGCATGCTAATTACATTGCCGGTTGCGAAATTGCATTATCTCTTATAGTTTCCCAGATATGGACTATCAATAATTTACACCTTAGGCTCTGCTTCTAACTTGGGCCCAAATTGTAAAATGGTCTTATCTATTGGCGATTTCGTTCCATTTCACATTCCAAGTAATATTCGGCATGCTAATTACATTGCCGGTTGCCAAATTGCATTATCTCTTATAGTTTCCGAGATATGGACTATCGATTATTTACACCTTAGGCTCTGCTTCTAACTTGGGCCCAAATTGTAAAATGGTCTTATCTATTGGCGATTTCGTTCCAATTCACATTCCAAGTAATATTCGGCATGCTAATTACATTGCCGGTTGCCAAATTGCATTATCTCTTATAGTTTCCGAGATATGGACTATCGATAATTTACACCTTAGGCTCTGCTTCTAACTTGGGTCCAAATTGTAAAATGGTCTTATCTATTGGCGATTTCGTTCTAATTCACATTCCAAGTAATATTCGGCATGCTAATTACATTGCCGGTTGCCAAATTGCATTATCTCTTATAGTTTCCGAGATATGGACTATCGATAATTTACACCTTAGGCTCTGCTTCTAACTTGGGCAAAAATTGTAAAATGGTCTTATCTATTGGCGATTTCGTTCCAATTCACATTCCAAGTAATGTTCGGCATGCTAATTACATTGCCGGTTGCCAAATTGCATTATCTCTTATAGTTTCCGAGATATGGACTATCGATAATTTACACCTTAGGCTCTGCTTCTAACTTGGGCCCAAATTGTAAAATGGTCTTATCTATTGGCGATTTCGTTCCAATTCACACTCCAAGTAATATTCGGCATGCTAATTACATTGCCGTTTGCGAAATTGCATTATCTCTTATAGTTTCCGAGATATGGACTATCGATAATTTACACCTTAGGCTCTGCTTCTAACTTGGGCCCAAATTGTAAAATGGTCTTATCTATTGGCGATTTCGTTCCAATTCACATTCCAAGTAATATTCGGCATGCTAATTACATTGCCGGTTGCCAAATTGCATTATCTCTTATAGTTTCCGAGATATGGACTATCGATAATTTACACCTTAGGCTCTGCTTATAACTTGGGCCCAAATTGTAAAATGGTCTTATCTATTGGCGATTTCGTTCCAATTCACATTCCAAGTAATATTCGGCATGCTAATTACATTGCCGGTTGCCAAATTGCATTAACTCTTATAGTTTCCGAGATATGGACTATCGATAATTTACACCTTAGGCTCTGCTTCTAACTTGGGCCCAAATCGTAAAATGGTCTTACCTATTGGCGATTTCGTTCCAATTCACATTCCAAGTAATATTCGGCATGCTAATTACATTGCCTGTTGCCAAATTGCATTATCTCTTATAGTTTCCGAGATATGGACTATCGATAATTTACACCTTAGGCTCTGCTTCTAACTTGGGCCCAAATTGTAAAATGGTCTTATCTATTGGCGATTTCGTTCCAATTCACATTCCAAGTAATATTCGGCATGCTAATTACATTGCCGGTTGCCAAATTGCATTATCTCTTATAGTTTCCGAGATATGGACTATCGATAATTTACACCATAGGCTCTGCTTCTAACTTGGGCCCAAATTGTAAAATGGTCTTATCTATTGGCGATTTCGTTCCAATTCACATTCCAAGTAATATTCGGCATGCTAATTACATTGCCGGTTGCCAAATTGCATTATCTCTTATAGTTTCCGAGATATGGACTATCGATAATTTACACCTTAGGCTCTGCTTCTAACTTGGGCCCAAATTGTAAAATGGTCTTATCTATTGGCGATTTCGTTCCAATTCACATTCCAAGTAATATTCGGCATGCTAATTACATTGCCGGTTGCCAAATTGCATTATCTCTTATAGTTTCCGAGATATGGACTATCGATAATTTACACCTTAGGCTCTGCTTCTAACTTGGGCCCAAATTGTAAAATGGTCTTATCTATTGGCGATTTCGTTCCAATTCACATTCCAAGTAATATTCGGCATGCTAATTACATTGCCGGTTGCCAAATTGAATTATCTCTTATAGTTTCCGAGATATGGACTATCGATAATTTACACCTTAGGCTCTGCTTCTAACTTGGGCCCAAATTGTAAAATGGTCTTATCTATTGGCGATTTCGTTCCAATTCACATTCCAAGTAATATTCGGCATGCTAATTACATTGCCGGTTGCCAAATTGCATTATCTCTTATAGTTTCCGAGATATGGACTATCGATAATTTACACCTTAGGCTCTGCTTCTAACTTGGGCCCAAATTGTAAAATGGTCTTATCTATTGGCGATTTCGTCCCAATTCACATTCCAAGTGATATTCGGCATGCTAATTACATTGCCGGTTGCGAAATTGCATTATCTCTTATAGTTTCCGAGATATGGACTATCAATAATTTACACCTTAGGCTCTGCTTCTAACTTGGGCCCAAATTGTAAAATGGTCTTATCTATTGGCGATTTCGTTCCAATTCACATTCCAAGTAATATTCGGCATGCTAATTACACTGCCGGTTGCCAAATTGCATTATCTCTTATAGTTTCCGAGATATGGACTATCGATAATTTACACCTTAGGCTCTGCTTCTAACTTGGGCCCAAATTGTAAAATGGTCTTATCTATTGGCGATTTCGTTCCAATTCACATTCCAAGTAATATTCGGCATGCTAATTACATTGCCGGTTGCCAAATTGCATTATCTCTTATAGTTTCCGAGATATGGACTATCGATAATTTACACTTTAGGCTCTGCTTCTAACTTGGGCCCAAATTGTAAAATGGTCTTATCTATTGGCGATTTCGTTCCAATTCACATTCCAAGTAATATTCGGCATGCTAATTACATTGCCGGTTGCCAAATTGCATTATCTCTTATAGTTTCCGAGATATGGACTATCGATAATTTACACCTTAGGCTCTGCTTCTAACTTGGGCCCAAATTGTAAAATGGTCTTATCTATTGGCGATTTCGTTCCAATTCACATTCCAAGTAATATTCGGCATGCTAATTACATTTCCGGTTGCCAAATTGAATTATCTCTTATAGTTTCCGAGATATGGACAATCGATAATTTACACCTTAGGCTCTGCTTCTAACTTGGGCCCAAATCGTAAAATGGTCTTACCTATTGGCGATTTCGTTCCAATTCACATTCCAAGTAATATTCGGCATGCTAATTACATTGCCGGTTGCCAAATTGCATTATCTCTTATAGTTTCCGAGATATGGACTATCGATAATTTACACCTTAGGCTCTGCTTCTAACTTGGGCCCAAATTGTAAAATGGTCTTATCTATTGGCGATTTCGTTCCAATTCACATTCCAAGTAATATTCGGCATGCTAATTACATTGCCGGTTGCCAAATTGCATTATCTCTTATAGTTTCCGAGATATGGACTATCGATAATTTACACCTTAGGCTCTGCTTCTAACTTGGGCCCAAATTGTAAAATGGTCTTATCTATTGGCGATTTCGTCCCAATTCACATTCCAAGTGATATTCGGCATGCTAATTACATTGCCGGTTGCGAAATTGCATTATCTCTTATAGTTTCCGAGATATGGACTATCAATAATTTACACCTTAGGCTCTGCTTCTAACTTGGGCCCAAATTGTAAAATGGTCTTATCTATTGGCGATTTCGTTCCATTTCACATTCCAAGTAATATTCGGCATGCTAATTACATTGCCGGTTGCCAAATTGCATTATCTCTTATAGTTTCCGAGATATGGACTATCGATAATTTACACCTTAGGCTCTGCTTCTAACTTGGGCCCAAATTGTAAAATGGTCTTATCTATTGGCGATTTCGTTCCAATTCACATTCCAAGTAATATTCGGCATGCTAATTACATTGCCGGTTGCCAAATTGCATTATCTCTTATAGTTTCCGAGATATGGACTATCGATAATTTACACCTTAGGCTCTGCTTCTAACTTGGGCCCAAATTGTAAAATGGTCTTATCTATTGGCGATTTCGTTCTAATTCACATTCCAAGTAATATTCGGCATGCTAATTACATTGCCGGTTGCCAAATTGCATTATCTCTTATAGTTTCCGAGATATGGACTATCGATAATTTACACCTTAGGCTCTGCTTCTAACTTGGGCAAAAATTGTAAAATGGTCTTATCTATTGGCGATTTCGTTCCAATTCACATTCCAAGTAATGTTCGGCATGCTAATTACATTGCCGGTTGCCAAATTGCATTATCTCTTATAGTTTCCGAGATATGGACTATCGATAATTTACACCTTAGGCTCTGCTTCTAACTTGGGCCCAAATTGTAAAATGGTCTTATCTATTGGCGATTTCGTTCCAATTCACACTCCAAGTAATATTCGGCATGCTAATTACATTGCCGGTTGCGAAATTGCATTATCTCTTATAGTTTCCGAGATATGGACTATCGATAATTTACACCTTAGGCTCTGCTTCTAACTTGGGCCCAAATTGTAAAATGGTCTTATCTATTGGCGATTTCGTTCCAATTCACATTCCAAGTAATATTCGGCATGCTAATTACATTGCCGGTTGCCAAATTGCATTATCTCTTATAGTTTCCGAGATATGGACTATCGATAATTTACACCTTAGGCTCTGCTTATAACTTGGGCCCAAATTGTAAAATGGTCTTATCTATTGGCGATTTCGTTCCAATTCACATTCCAAGTAATATTCGGCATGCTAATTACATTGCCGGTTGCCAAATTGCATTAACTCTTATAGTTTCCGAGATATGGACTATCGATAATTTACACCTTAGGCTCTGCTTCTAACTTGGGCCCAAATCGTAAAATGGTCTTACCTATTGGCGATTTCGTTCCAATTCACATTCCAAGTAATATTCGGCATGCTAATTACAATGCCGGTTGCCAAATTGCATTAACTCTTATAGTTTCCGAGATATGGACTATCGATAATTTACACCTTAGGCTCTGCTTCTAACTTGGGCCCAAATCGTAAAATGGTCTTACCTATTGGCGATTTCGTTCCAATTCACATTCCAAGTAATATTCGGCATGCTAATTACATTGCCGGTTGCCAAATTGCATTAACTCTTATAGTTTTCCGATAATTTACACCATAGGCTCTGCTTATAACTTGGGCCCAAATTGTAAAATGGTCTTATCTATTGGCGATTTCGTTCCAATTCACATTCCAAGTAATATTCGGCATGCTAATTACATTGCCGGTTGCCAAATTGCATTATCTCTTATAGCTTCCGAGATATGGACTATCGATAATTTACACCTTAGGCTCTGCTTCTAACTTGGGCCCAAATTGTAAAATGGTCTTATCTATTGGCGATTTCGTTCCAATTCACATTCCAAGTAATATTCGGCATGCTAATTACATTGCCGGTTGCCAAATTGCATTATCTCTTATAGTTTCCGAGATATGGACTATCGATAATTTACACTTTAGGCTCTGCTTCTAACTTGGGCCCAAATTGTAAAATGGTCTTATCTATTGGCGATTTCGTTCCAATTCACATTCCAAGTAATATTCGGCATGCTAATTACATTGCCGGTTGCCAAATTGCATTATCTCTTATAGTTTCCGAGATATGGACTATCGATAATTTACACCTTAGGCTCTGCTTCTAACTTGGGCCCAAATTGTAAAATTGTCTTATCTATTGGCGATTTCGTCCCAATTCACATTCCAAGTGATATTCGGCATGCTAATTACATTGCCGGTTGCGAAATTGCATTATCTCTTATAGTTTCCGAGATATGGACTATCAATAATTTACACCTTAGGCTCTGCTTCTAACTTGGGCCCAAATTGTAAAATGGTCTTATCTATTGGCGATTTCGTTCAAATTCACATTCCAAGTAATATTCGGCATGCTAATTACATTGCCAGTTTCCAAATTGCATTATCTCTTATAGTTTCCGAGATATGGACTATCGATAATTTACACCTTAGGCTCTGCTTCTAACTTGGGCCCAAATTGTAAAATGGTCTTATCTATTGGCGATTTCGTTCCAATTCACATTCCAAGTAATATTCGGCATGCTAATTACATTGCCGGTTGCCAAATTGCATTATCTCTTATAGTTTCCGAGATATGAACTATCGATAATTTACACCTTAGGCTCTGCTTCTAACTTGGGCCCAAATTGTAAAATGGTCTTATCTATTGGCGATTTCGTTCCAATTCACATTCCAAGTAATATTCTGCATGCTAATTACATTGCCGGTTGCCAAATTGCATTATCTCTTACAGTTTCCGAGATATGGACTATCAATAATTTACACCTTAGGCTCTGCTTCTAACTTGGGCCCAAATTGTAAAATGGTCTTATCTATTGGCGATTTCGTTCCAATTCACATTCCAAGTAATATTCGGCATGCTAATTACATTGCCGGTTGCGAAATTGCATTATCTCTTATAGTTTCCGAGATATGGACTATCAATAATTTACACCTTAGGCTCTGCTTCTAACTTGGGCCCAAATTGTAAAATGGTCTTATCTATTGGCGATTTCGTTCCAATTCACATTCCAAGTAATATTCGGCATGCTAATTACATTGCCGGTTGCCAAATTGCATTATCTCTTATAGTTTCCGAGATATGGACTATCGATAATTTACACCTTAGGCTCTGCTTCTAACTTGGGCCCAAATCGTAAAATGGTCTTATCTATTGGCGATTTCGTTCCAATTCACATTCCAAGTAATATTCGGCATGCTAATTACATTGCCGGTTGCCAAATTGCATTATCTCTTATAGTTTCCGAGATATGGACTATCGATAATTTACACCTTAGGCTCTGCTTCTAACTTGGGCCCAAATTGTAAAATGGTCTTATCTATTGGCGATTTCGTTCCAATTCACATTCCAAGTAATATTCGGCATGCTAATTACATTGCCGGTTGCCAAATTGCATTAACTCTTATAGTTTCCGAGATATGGACTATCGATAATTTACACCTTAGGCTCTGCTTCTAACTTGGGCCCAAATTGTAAAATGGTCTTATCTATTGGCGATTTCGTTCCAATTCACATTCCAAGTAATATTCCGCATGCTAATTACATTGCCGGTTGCCAAATTGCATTATCTCTTATAGTTTCCGAGATATGGACTATCGATAATTTACACCTTAGGCTCTGCTTCTAACTTGGGCCCAAATTGTAAAATGGTCTTATCTATTGGCGATTTCGTTCCAATTCACATTCCAAGTAATATTCGGCATGCTAATTACATTGCCGGTTGCCAAATTGCATTATCTCTTATAGTTTCCGAGATATGGACTATCGATAATTTACACCTTAGGCTCTGCTTCTAACTTGGGCCCAAATTGTAAAATGGTCTTACCTATTGGCGATTTCGTTCCAATTCACATTCCAAGTAATATTCGGCATGCTAATTACATTGCCGGTTGCCAAATTGCATTATCTCTTATAGTTTCCGAGATATGGACTATCGATAATTTACACCTTAGGCTCTGCTTCTAACTTGGGCCCAAATTGTAAAATGGTCTTATCTATTGGCGATTTCGTTCCAATTCACATTCCAAGTAATATTCGGCATGCTAATTACATTGCCGGTTGCCAAATTGCATTATCTCTTATAGTTTCCGAGATATGGACTATCGATAATTTACACCTTAGGCTCTGCTTCTAACTTGGGCCCAAATTGTAAAATGGTCTTATCTATTGGCGATTTCGTTCCAATTCACATTCCAAGTAATATTCGGCATGCTAATTACATTGCCGGTTGCCAAATTGCATTATCTCTTATAGTTTCCGAGATATCGACTATCGATAATTTACACTTTAGGCTCTGCTTCTAACTTGGGCCCAAATTGTAAAATGGTCTTATCTATTGGCGATTTCGTTCCAATTCACATTCCAAGTAATATTCGGCATGCTAATTACATTGCCGGTTGCCAAATTGCATTATCTCTTATAGTTTCCGAGATATGGACTATCGATAATTTACACCTTAGGCTCTGCTTCTAACTTGGGCCCAAATTGTAAAATGGTCTTATCTATTGGCGATTTCGTCCCAATTCACATTCCAAGTGATATTCGGCATGCTAATTACATTGCCGGTTGCCAAATTGCATTATCTCTTATAGTTTCCGAGATATGGACTATCGATAATTTACACCTTAGGCTCTGCTTCTAACTTGGGCCCAAATTGTAAAATGGTCTTATCTATTGGCGATTTCGTTCCAATTCACATTCCAAGTAATATTCGGCATGCTAAATACATTGCCGGTTGCCAAATTGCATTAACTCTTATAGTTTCCGAGATATGGACTATCGATAATTTACACCTTAGGCTCTGCTTCTAACTTGGGCCCAAATTGTAAAATGGTCTTATCTATTGGCGATTTCGTTCCAATTCACATTCCAAGTAATATTCGGCAGGCTAATTACATTGCCGGTTGCCAAATTGCATTATCTCTTATAGTTTCCGAGATATGGACTATCGATAATTTACACCTTAGGCTCTGCTTCTAACTTGGGCCCAAATTGTAAAATGGTCTTATCTATTGGCGATTTCGTTCCAATTCACATTCCAAGTAATATTCGGCATGCTAATTACATTGCCGGTTGCCAAATTGCATTATCTCTTATAGTTTCCGAGATATGGACTATCGATAATTTACACCTTAGGCTCTGCTTCTAACTTGGGCCCAAATTGTAAAATGGTCTTACCTATTGGCGATTTCGTTCCAATTCAAATTCCAAGTAATATTCGGCATGCTAATTACATTGCCGGTTGCCAAATTGCATTATCTCTTATAGTTTCCGAGATATGGACTATCGATAATTTACACCTTAGGCTCTGCTTCTAACTTGGGCCCAAATTGTAAAATGGTCTTATCTATTGGCGATTTCGTTCCAATTCACATTCCAAGTAATATTCGGCATGCTAATTACATTGCCGGTTGCCAAATTGCATTATCTCTTATAGTTTCCGAGATATGGACTATCGATAATTTACACCTTAGGCTCTGCTTCTAACTTGGGCCCAAATTGTAAAATGGTCTTATCTATTGGCGATTTCGTTCCAATTCACATTCCAAGTAATATTCGGCATGCTAATTACATTGCCGGTTGCCAAATTGCATTATCTCTTATAGTTTCCGAGATATCGTCCATCGATAATTTACACTTTAGGCTCTGCTTCTAACTTGGGCCCAAATTGTAAAATGGTCTTATCTATTGGCGATTTCGTTCCAATTCACATTCCAAGTAATATTCGGCATGCTAATTACATTGCCGGTTGCCAAATTGCATTATCTCTTATAGTTTCCGAGATATGGACTATCGATAATTTACACCTTAGGCTCTGCTTCTAACTTGGGCCCAAATTGTAAAATGGTCTTATCTATTGGCGATTTCGTCCCAATTCACATTCCAAGTGATATTCGGCATGCTAATTACATTGCCGGTTGCGAAATTGCATTATCTCTTATAGTTTCCGAGATATGGACTATCAATAATTTACACCTTAGGCTCTGCTTCTAACTTGGGCCCAAATTGTAAAATGGTCTTATCTATTGGCGATTTCGTTCCAATTCACATTCCAAGTAATATTCGGCACGCTAATTACATTGCCGGTTGCCAAATTGCATTAACTCTTATAGTTTCCGAGATATGGACTATCGATAATTTACACCTTAGGCTCTGCTTCTAACTTGGGCCCAATTTGTAAAATGGTCTTATCTATTGGCGATTTCGTTCCAATTCACATTCCAAGTAATATTCGGCATGCTAATTACATTGCCGGTTGCCAAATTGCATTATCTCTTATAGTTTCCGAGATATGGACTATCGATAATTTACACCATAGGCTCTGCTTATAACTTGGGCCCAAATTGTAAAATGGTCTTATCTATTGGCGATTTCGTTCCAATTCACATTCCAAGTAATATTCGGCATGCTAATTACATTGCCGGTTGCCAAATTGCATTATCTCTTATAGTTTCCAAGATATGGACTATCGATAATTTACACCTTAGGCTCTGCTTCTAACTTGGGCCCAAATTGTAAAATGGTCTTATCTATTGGCGATTTCGTTCCAATTCACATTCCAAGTAATATTCGGCATGCTAATTACATTGCCGGTTGCCAAATTGCATTATCTCTTATAGTTTCCGAGATATCCACTATCGATAATTTACACTTTAGGCTCTGCTTTTAACTTGGGCCCAAATTGTAAAATGGTCTTATCTATTGGCGATTTCGTCCCAATTCACATTCCAAGTGATATTCGGCATGCTAATTACATTGCCGGTTGCGAAATTGCATTATCTCTTATAGTTTCCGAGATATGGACTATCAATAATTTACACCTTAGGCTCTGCTTCTAACTTGGGCCCAAATTGTAAAATGGTCTTATCTATTGGCGATTTCGTTCCAATTCACATTCCAAGTAATATTCGGCATGCTAATTACATTGCCGGTTGCCAAATTGCATTATCTCTTATAGTTTCCGAGATATGGACTATCGATAATTTACACTTTAGGCTCTGCTTCTAACTTGGGCCCAAATTGTAAAACGGTCTTATCTATTGGCGATTTCGTTCCAATTCACATTCCAAGTAATATTCGGCATGCTAATTACATTGCCGGTTGCCAAATTGCATTATCTCTTATAGTTTCCGAGATATGGACTATCGATAATTTACACCTTAGGCTCTGCTTCTAACTTGGGCCCAAATTGTAAAATGGCTTTATCTATTGGCGATTTCGTTCCAATTCACATTCCAAGTAATATTCGGCATGCTAATTACATTGCCGGTTGCGAAATAGCATTATCTCTTATAGTTTCCGAGATATGGACTATCAATAATTTACACCTTAGGATCTGCTTCTAACTTGGGCCCAAATTGTAAAATGGTCTTATCTATTGGCGATTTCGTTCCAATTCACATTCCAAGTAATATTCGGCATGCTAATTACATTGCCGGTTGCGAAATAGCATTATCTCTTATAGTTTCCGAGATATGGACTATCAATAATTTACACCTTAGGCTCTGCTTCTAACTTGGGCCCAAATTGTAAAATGGTCTTATCTATTGGCGATTTCGTTCCAATTCACATTCCAAGTAATATTCGGCATGCTAATTACATTGCCGGTTGCCAAATTGCATTATCTCTTATAGTTTCCGAGATATGGACTATCGATAATTTACACCTTAGGCTCTGCTTCTAACTTGGGCCCAAATCGTAAAATGGTCTTATCTATTGGCGATTTCGTTCCAATTCACATTCCAAGTAATATTCGGCATGCTAATTACATTGCCGGTTGCCAAATTGCATTATCTCTTATAGTTTCCGAGATATGGACTATCGATAATTTACACCTTAGGCTCTGCTTCTAACTTGGGCCCAAATTGTAAAATGGTTTTATCTATTGGCGATTTCGTTCCAATTCACATTCCAAGTAATATTCGGCATGCTAATTACATTGCCGGTTGCCAAATTGCATTAACTCTTATAGTTTCCGAGATATGGACTATCGATAATTTACACCTTAGGCTCTGCTTCTAACTTGGGCCCAAATTGTAAAATGGTCTTATCTATTGGCGATTTCGTTCCAATTCACATTCCAAGTAATATTCGGCATGCTAATTACATTGCCGGTTGCCAAATTGCATTATCTCTTATAGTTTCCGAGATATGGACTATCGATAATTTACACCATAGGCTCTGCTTATAACTTGGGCCCAAATTGTAAAATGGTCTTATCTATTGGCGATTTCGTTCCAATTCACATTCCAAGTAATATTCGGCATGCTAATTACATTGCCGGTTGCCAAATTGCATTATCTCTTATAGTTTCCGAGATATCCACTATCGATAATTTACACTTTAGGCTCTGCTTTTAACTTGGGCCCAAATTGTAAAATGGTCTTATCTATTGGCGATTTCGTCCCAATTCACATTCCAAGTGATATTCGGCATGCTAATTACATTGCCGGTTGCGAAATTGCATTATCTCTTATAGTTTCCGAGATATGGACTATCAATAATTTACACCTTAGGCTCTGCTTCTAACTTGGGCCCAAATTGTAAAATGGTCTTATCTATTGGCGATTTCGTTCCAATTCACATTCCAAGTAATATTCGGCATGCTAATTACATTGCCGGTTGCCAAATTGCATTATCTCTTATAGTTTCCGAGATATGGACTATCGATAATTTACACTTTAGGCTCTGCTTCTAACTTGGGCCCAAATTGTAAAACGGTCTTATCTATTGGCGATTTCGTTCCAATTCACATTCCAAGTAATATTCGGCATGCTAATTACATTGCCGGTTGCCAAATTGCATTATCTCTTATAGTTTCCGAGATATGGACTATCGATAATTTACACCTTAGGCTCTGCTTCTAACTTGGGCCCAAATTGTAAAATGGCTTTATCTATTGGCGATTTCGTTCCAATTCACATTCCAAGTAATATTCGGCATGCTAATTACATTGCCGGTTGCGAAATAGCATTATCTCTTATAGTTTCCGAGATATGGACTATCAATAATTTACACCTTAGGATCTGCTTCTAACTTGGGCCCAAATTGTAAAATGGTCTTATCTATTGGCGATTTCGTTCCAATTCACATTCCAAGTAATATTCGGCATGCTAATTACATTGCCGGTTGCGAAATAGCATTATCTCTTATAGTTTCCGAGATATGGACTATCAATAATTTACACCTTAGGCTCTGCTTCTAACTTGGGCCCAAATTGTAAAATGGTCTTATCTATTGGCGATTTCGTTCCAATTCACATTCCAAGTAATATTCGGCATGCTAATTACATTGCCGGTTGCCAAATTGCATTATCTCTTATAGTTTCCGAGATATGGACTATCGATAATTTACACCTTAGGCTCTGCTTCTAACTTGGGCCCAAATCGTAAAATGGTCTTATCTATTGGCGATTTCGTTCCAATTCACATTCCAAGTAATATTCGGCATGCTAATTACATTGCCGGTTGCCAAATTGCATTATCTCTTATAGTTTCCGAGATATGGACTATCGATAATTTACACCTTAGGCTCTGCTTCTAACTTGGGCCCAAATTGTAAAATGGTTTTATCTATTGGCGATTTCGTTCCAATTCACATTCCAAGTAATATTCGGCATGCTAATTACATTGCCGGTTGCCAAATTGCATTAACTCTTATAGTTTCCGAGATATGGACTATCGATAATTTACACCTTAGGCTCTGCTTCTAACTTGGGCCCAAATTGTAAAATGGTCTTATCTATTGGCGATTTCGTTCCAATTCACATTCCAAGTAATATTCGGCATGCTAATTACATTGCCGGTTGCCAAATTGCATTATCTCTTATAGTTTCCGAGATATGGACTATCGATAATTTACACCTTAGGCTCTGCTTCTAACTTGGGCCCAAATTGTAAAATGGTCTTATCTATTGGCGATTTCGTTCCAATTCACATTCCAAGTAATATTCGGCATGCTAATTACATTGCCGGTTGCCAAATTGCATTTTCTCTTATAGTTTCCGAGATATGGACTATCGATAATTTACACCTTAGGCTCTGCTTCTAACTTGGGCCCAAATTGTAAAATGGTCTTATCTATTGGCGATTTCGTTCCAATTCACATTCCAAGTAATGTTCGGCATGCTAATTACATTGCCGGTTGCCAAATTGCATTATCTCTTATAGTTTCCGAGATATGGACTATCGATAATTTACACCTTAGGCTCTGCTTCTAACTTGGGCCCAAATTGTAAAATGGTCTTATCTATTGGCGATTTCGTTCCAATTCACACTCCAAGTCATATTCGGCATGCTAATTACATTGCCGGTTGCGAAATTGCATTATCTCTTATAGTTTCCGAGATATGGACTATCGATAATTTACACCTTAGGCTCTGCTTCTAACTTGGGCCCAAATTGTAAAATGGTCTTATCTATTGGCGATTTCGTTCCAATTCACATTCCAAGTAATATTCGGCATGCTAATTACATTGCCGGTTGCCAAATTGCATTATCTCTTATAGTTTCCGAGATATGGACTATCGATAATTTACACCTTAGGCTCTGCTTCTAACTTGGGCCCAAATTGTAAAATGGTCTTATCTATTGGCGATTTCGTTCCAATTCACATTCCAAGTAATATTCGGCATGCTAATTACATTGCCGGTTGCCAAATTGCATTATCTCTTATAGTTTCCGAGATATAGACTATCGATAATTTACACCTTAGGCTCTGCTTCTAACTTGGGCCCAAATTGTAAAATGGTCTTATCTATTGGCGATTTCGTCCCAATTCACATTCCAAGTGATATTCGGCATGCTAATTACATTGCCGGTTGCGAAATTGCATTATCTCTTATAGTTTCCGAGATATGGACTATCAATTATTTACACCTTAGGATCTGCTTCTAACTTGGGCCCAAATTGTAAAATGGTCTTATCTATTGGCGATTTCGTTCCAATTCACATTCCAAGTAATATTCGGCATGCTAATTACATTGCCGGTTGCCAAATTGCATTATCTCTTATAGTTTCCGAGATATGGACTATCGATAATTTACACCTTAGGCTCTGCTTCTAACTTGGGCCCAAATTGTAAAATGGTCTTATCTATTGGCGATTTCGTTCCAATTCACATTCCAAGTAATATTCGGCATGCTAATTACATTGCCGGTTGCCAAATTGAATTATCTCTTATAGTTTCCGAGATATGGACTATCGATAATTTACACCTTAGGCTCTGCTTCTAACTTGGGCCCAAATTGTAAAATGGTCTTACCTATTGGCGATTTCGTTCCAATTCACATTCCAAGTAATATTCGGCATGCTAATTGCATTGCCGGTTGCCAAATTGCATTATCTCTTATAGTTTCCGAGATATGGACTATCGATAATTTACACCTTAGGCTCTGCTTCTAACTTGGGCCCAAATTGTAAAATGGTCTTATCTATTGGCGATTTCGTTCCAATTCACATTCCAAGTAATATTCGGCATGCTAATTACATTGCCGGTTGCCAAATTGCATTATCTCTTATAGTTTCCGAGATATGGACTATCGATAATTTACACCTTAGGCTCTGCTTCTAACTTGGGCCCAAATTGTAAAATGGTCTTATCTATTGGCGATTTCGTCCCAATTCACATTCCAAGTGATATTCGGCATGCTAATTACATTGCCGGTTGCGAAATTGCATTATCTCTTATAGTTTCCGAGATATGGACTATCAATAATTTACACCTTAGGCTCTGCTTCTAAGTTGGGCCCAAATTGTAAAATGGTCTTATCTATTGGCGATTTCGTTCCAATTCACATTCCAAGTAATATTCGGCATGCTAATTACATTGCCGGTTGCCAAATTGCATTATCTCTTATAGTTTCCGAGATATGGACTATCGATAATTTACACCTTAGGCTCTGCTTCTAACTTGGGCCCAAATTGTAAAATGGTCTTATCTATTGGCGATTTCGTTCCAATTCACATTCCAAGTAATATTCGGCATGCTAATTACATTGCCGGTTGCCAAATTGCATTATCTCTTATAGTTTCCGAGATATGGACTATCGATAATTTACACCTTAGGCTCTGCTTCTAACTTGGGCCCAAATTGTAAAATGGTCTTATCTATTGGCGATTTCGTTCCAATTCACATTCCAAGTAATATTCGGCATGCTAATTACATTGCCGGTTGCCAAATTGCATTATCTCTGATAGTTTCCGAGATATGGACTATCGATAATTTACACCTTAGGCTCTGCTTCTAACTTGGGCCCAAATTGTAAAATGGTCTTATCTATTGGCGATTTCGTTCCAATTCACACTCCAAGTAATATTCGGCATGCTAATTACATTGCCGGTTGCGAAATTGCATTATCTCTTATAGTTTCCGAGATATGGACTATCGATAATTTACACCTTAGGCTCTGCTTCTAACTTGGGCCCAAATTGTAAAATGGTCTTATCTATTGGCGATTTCGTTCCAATTCACATTCCAAGTAATATTCGGCATGCTAATTACATTGCCGGTTGCCAAATTGCATTATCTCTTATAGTTTCCGGGATATGGACTATCGATAATTTACACCTTAGGCTCTGCTTCTAACTTGGACCCAAATTGTAAAATGGTCTTCTCTATTGGCGATTTCGTCCCAATTCACATTCCAAGTAATATTCGGCATGCTAATTACATTGCCGTTTGCGAAATTGCATTATCTCTTATAGTTTCAGAGATATGGACTATCGATAATTTACACCTTAGGCTCTGCTTCTAACTTGGGCCCAAATTGTAAAATAGTCTTATCTATTGGCGATTTCGTTCCAATTCACATTCCAAGTAATATTCGGCATGCTAATTACATTGCCGATTGCCAAATTGCATTATCTCTTATAGTTTCCGAGATATGGACTATCGATAATTTACACCTTAGGCTCTGCTTCTAACTTGGGCCCAAATTGTAAAATGGTCTTATCTATTGGCGATTTCGTTCCAATTCACATTCCAAGTAATATTCGGCATGCTAATTACATTGCCGGTTGCCAAATTGCATTAACTCTTATAGTTTCCGAGATATGGACTATCGATAATTTACACCTTAGGCTCTGCTTCTAACTTGGGCCCAAATTGTAAAATGGCCTTATCTATTGGCGATTTAGTTCCAATTCACATTCCAAGTAATATTCGGCATGCTAATTACATTGCCGGTTGCCAAATTGCATTATCTCTTATAGTTTCCGAGATATGGACTATCGATAATTTACACCATAGGCTCTGCTTCTAACTTGGGCCCAAATTGTAAAATGGTCTTATCTATTGGCGATTTCGTTCCAATTCACATTCCAAGTAATATTCGGCATGCTAATTACATTGCCGGT
Organism: Rhynchophorus ferrugineus; assembly: GCF_030347505.1. Taxonomy (NCBI): domain Eukaryota; kingdom Metazoa; phylum Arthropoda; class Insecta; order Coleoptera; family Curculionidae; genus Rhynchophorus; species Rhynchophorus ferrugineus. The sequence goes on from NW_027473052.1 coordinate 72,293, forward strand.
TGCCAAATTGCATTATCTCTTATAGTTTCCGAGATGTGGACTATCGATAATTTACACCTTAGGCTCTGCTTCTAACTTGGGCCCAAATTGTAAAATGGTCTTATCTATTGGCGATTTCGTTCCAATTCACATTCCAAGTAATATTCGGCATGCTAATTACATTGCCGGTTGCCAAATTGCATTATCTCTTATAGTTTCCGAGATATGGACTATCGATAATTTACACCTTAGGCTCTGCTTCTAACTTGGGCCCAAATTGTAAAATGGTCTTATCTATTGGCGATTTCGTTCCAATTCACATTCCAAGTAATATTCGACATGCTAATTACATTGCCGGTTGCCAAATTGAATTATCTCTTATAGTTTCCGAGATATGGACTATCGATAATATACACCTTAGGCTCTGCTTCTAACTTGGGCCCAAATTGTAAAATGGTCTTACCTATTGGCGATTTCGTTCCAATTCACATTCCAAGTAATATTCGGCATGCTAATTACATTTCCGGTTGCCAAATTGCATTATCTCTTATAGTTTCCGAGATATGGACTATCGATAATTTACACCTTAGGCTCTGCTTCTAACTTGGGCCCAAATTGTAAAATGGTCTTATCTATTGGCGATTTCGTTCCAATTCACATTCCAAGTAATATTCGGCATGCTAATTACATTGCCGGTTGCCAAATTGCATTATCTCTTATAGTTTCCGAGATATGGACTATCGATAATTTACACCTTAGGCTCTGCTTCTAACTTGGGCCCAAATTGTAAAATGGTCTTATCTATTGGCGATTTCGTCCCAATTCACATTCCAAGTGATATTCGGCATGCTAATTACATTGCCGGTTGCCAAATTGCATTATCTCTTATAGTTTCCGAGATATGGACTATCGATAATTTACACCTTAGGCTCTGCTTCTAACTTGGGCCCAAATTGTAAAATGGTCTTATCTATTGGCGATTTCGTTCCAATTCACATTCCAAGTAATATTCGGCATGCTAATTACATTGCCGGTTGCCAAATTGCATTATCTCTTATAGTTTCCGAGACATGGACTATCGATAATTTACACCTTAGGCTCTGCTTCTAACTTGGGCCCAAATTGTAAAATGGTCTTATCTATTGGCGATTTCGTCCCAATTCACATTCCAAGTGATATTCGGCATGCTAATTACATTGCCGGTTGCGAAATTGCATTATCTCTTATAGTTTCCGAGATATGGACTATCAATAATTTACACCTTAGGCTCTGCTTCTAACTTGCGCCCAAATTGTAAAATGGTCTTATCTATTGGCGATTTCGTTCCAATTCACATTCCAAGTAATATTCGGCATGCTAATTACATTGCCAGTTACCAAATTGCATTATATCTTATAGTTTCCGAGATATGGACTATCGATAATTTACACCTTAGGCTCTGCTTCTAACTTGGGCCCAAATTGTAAAATGGTCTTATCTATTGGCGATTTCGTTCCAATTCACATTCCAAGTAATATTCGGCATGCTAATTACATTGCCGGTTGCCAAATTGCATTATCTCTTATAGTTTCCGAGATATGGACTATCGATAATTTACACCTTAGGCTCTGCTTCTAACTTGGGCCCAAATTGTAAAATGGTCTTATCTATTGGCGATTTCGTCCAATTCACACTCCAAGTAATATTCGGCATGCTAATTACATTGCCGGTTGCGAAATTGCATTATCTCTTATAGTTTCCGAGATATGGACTATCGATAATTTACACTTTAGGCTCTGCTTCTAACTTGGGCCCAAATTGTAAAATGGTCTTATCTATTGGCGATTTCGTTCCAATTCACATTCCAAGTAATATTCGGCATGCTAATTACATTGCCGGTTGCCAAATTGCATTATCTCTTATAGTTTCCGAGATATGGACTATCGATAATTTACACCTTAGGCTCTGCTTCTAACTTGGGCCCAAATTGTAAAATGGTCTTCTCTATTGGCGATTTCGTCCCAATTCACATTCCAAGTAATATTCGGCATGCTAATTACATTGCCGTTTGCGAAATTGCATTATCTCTTATAGTTTCAGAGATATGGACTATCGATAATTTACACCTTAGGCTCTGCTTCTAACTTGGGCCCAAATTGTAAAATGGTCTTATCTATTGGCGATTTCGTTCCAATTCACATTCCAAGTAATATTCGGCATGCTAATTACATTGCCGGTTGCCAAATTGCATTATCTCTTATAGTTTCCGAGATATGGACTATCGATAATTTACACCATAGGCTCTGCTTCTAACTTGGGCCCAAATTGTAAAATGGTCTTATCTATTGGCGATTTCGTTCCAATTCACATTCCAAGTAATATTCGGCATGCTAATTACATTGCCGGTTGCCAAATTGCATTATCTCTTATAGTTTCCGAGATATGGACTATCGATAATTTACACCTTAGGCTCTGCTTCTAACTTGGGCCCAAATTGTAAAATGGCCTTATCTATTGGCGATTTCGTTCCAATTCACATTCCAAGTAATATTCGGCATGCTAATTACATTGCCGGTTGCCAAATTGCATTATCTCTTATAGTTTCCGAGATATGGACTATCGATAATTTACACCTTAGGCTCTGCTTCTAACTTGGGCCCAAATTGTAAAATGGTCTTATCTATTGGCGATTTCGTTCCAATTCACATTCCAAGTAATATTCGGCATGCTAATTACATTGCCGGTTGCCAAATTGAATTATCTCTTATAGTTTCCGAGATATGGACTATCGATAATTTACACCTTAGGCTCTGCTTCTAACTTGGGCCCAAATTGTAAAATGGTCTTACCTATTGGCGATTTCGTTCCAATTCACATTCCAAGTAATATTCGGCATGCTAATTACATTGCCGGTTGCCAAATTGCATTATCTCTTATAGTTTCCGAGATATGGACTATCGATAATTTACACCTTATGCTCTGCTTCTAACTTGGGCCCAAATTGTAAAATGGTCTTATCTATTGGCGATTTCGTTCCAATTCACATTCCAAGTAATATTCGGCATGCTAATTACATTTCCGGTTGCCAAATTGCATTATCTCTTATAGTTTCCGAGATATGGACTATCGATAATTTACACCTTAGGCTCTGCTTCTAACTTGGGCCCAAATTGTAAAATGGTCTTATCTATTGGCGATTTCGTTCCAATTCACATTCCAAGTAATATTCGGCATGCTAATTACATTGCCGGTTGCCAAATTGCATTATCTCTTATAGTTTCCGAGATATGGACTATCGATAATTTACACCTTAGGCTCTGCTTCTAACTTGGGCCCAAATTGTAAAATGGTCTTACCTATTGGCGATTTCGTTCCAATTCACATTCCAAGTAATATTCGGCATGCTAATTACATTGCCGGTTGCCAAATTGCATTATCTCTTATAGTTTCCGAGATATGGACTATCGATAATTTACACCTTAGGCTCTGCTTCTAACTTGGGCCCAAATTGTAAAATGGTCTTATCTATTGGCGATTTCGTTCCAATTCACATTCCAAGTAATATTCGGCATGCTAATTACATTGCCGGTTGCCAAATTGCATTATCTCTTATAGTTTCCGAGATATAGACTATCGATAATTTACACCTTAGGCTCTGCTTCTAACTTGGGCCCAAATTGTAAAATGGTCTTATCTATTGGCGATTTCGTCCCTATTCACATTCCAAGTGATATTCGGCATGCTAATTACATTGCCGGTCGCGAAATTGCATTATCTCTTATAGTTTCCGAGATATGGACTATCAATAATTTACACCTTAGGCTCTGCTTCTAACTTGGGCCCAAATTGTAAAATGGTCTTATCTATTGGCGATTTCGTTCCAATTCACATTCCAAGTAATATTCGGCATCCTAATTACATTGCCGGTTGCCAAATTGCATTATCTCTTATAGTTTCCGAGATATGGACTATCGATAATTTACACCTTAGGCTCTGCTTCTAACTTGGGCCCAAATTGTAAAATGGTCTTATCTATTGGCGATTTCGTCCAATTCACACTCCAAGTAATATTCGGCATGCTAATTACATTGCCGGTTGCGAAATTGCATTATCTCTTATAGTTTACGAGATATGGACTATCGATAATTTACACCATAGGCTCTGCTTCTAACTTGGGCCCAAATTGTAAAATGGTCTTATCTATTGGCGATTTCGTCCCAATTCACATTCCAAGTAATATTCGGCATGCTAATTACATTGCCGGTTGCCAAATTGCATTATCTCTTATAGTTTCCGAGATATGGACTATCGATAATTTACACCTTAGGCTCTGCTTCTAACTTGGGCCCAAATTGTAAAATGGTCTTATCTATTGGCGATTTCGTCCAATTCACACTCCAAGTAATATTCGGCATGCTAATTACATTGCCGGTTGCGAAATTGCATTATCTCTTATAGTTTCCGAGATATGGACTATCGATAATTTACACCTTAGGCTCTGCTTCTAACTTGGGCCCAAATTGTAAAATGGTCTTATCTATTGGCGATTTCGTTCCAATTCACATTCCAAGTAATATTCGGCATGCTAATTACATTGCCGGTTGCCAAATTGCATTATCTCTTATAGTTTCCGAGATATGGACTATCGATAATTTACACCTTAGGCTCTGCTTCTAACTTGGGCCCAAATTGTAAAATGGTCTTATCTATTGGCGATTTCGTTCCAATTCACATTCCAAGTAATATTCGGCATGCTAATTACATTGCCGGTTGCCAAATTGAATTATCTCTTATAGTTTCCGAGATATGGACTATCGATAATTTACACCTTAGGCTCTGCTTCTAACTTGGGCCCAAATTGTAAAATGGTCTTACCTATTGGCGATTTCGTTCCAATTCACATTCCAAGTAATATTCGGCATGCTAATTACATTGCCGGTTGCCAAATTGCATTATCTCTTATAGTTTCCGAGATATGGACTATCGATAATTTACACCTTATGCTCTGCTTCTAACTTGGGCCCAAATTGTAAAATGGTCTTATCTATTGGCGATTTCGTTCCAATTCACATTCCAAGTAATATTCGGCATGCTAATTACATTTCCGGTTGCCAAATTGCATTATCTCTTATAGTTTCCGAGATATGGACTATCGATAATTTACACCTTAGGCTCTGCTTCTAACTTGGGCCCAAATTGTAAAATGGTCTTATCTATTGGCGATTTCGTTCCAATTCACATTCCAAGTAATATTCGGCATGCTAATTACATTGCCGGTTGCCAAATTGCATTATCTCTTATAGTTTCCGAGATATGGACTATCGATAATTTACACCTTAGGCTCTGCTTCTAACTTGGGCCCAAATTGTAAAATGGTCTTACCTATTGGCGATTTCGTTCCAATTCACATTCCAAGTAATATTCGGCATGCTAATTACATTGCCGGTTGCCAAATTGCATTATCTCTTATAGTTTCCGAGATATGGACTATCGATAATTTACACCTTAGGCTCTGCTTCTAACTTGGGCCCAAATTGTAAAATGGTCTTATCTATTGGCGATTTCGTTCCAATTCACATTCCAAGTAATATTCGGCATGCTAATTACATTGCCGGTTGCCAAATTGCATTATCTCTTATAGTTTCCGAGATATGGACTATCGATAATTTACACCTTAGGCTCTGCTTCTAACTTGGGCCCAAATTGTAAAATGGTCTTATCTATTGGCGATTTCGTCCCTATTCACATTCCAAGTGATATTCGGCATGCTAATTACATTGCCGGTCGCGAAATTGCATTATCTCTTATAGTTTCCGAGATATGGACTATCAATAATTTACACCTTAGGCTCTGCTTCTAACTTGGGCCCAAATTGTAAAATGGTCTTATCTATTGGCGATTTCGTTCCAATTCACATTCCAAGTAATATTCGGCATGCTAATTACATTGCCGGTTGCCAAATTGCATTATCTCTTATAGTTTCCGAGATATGGACTATCGATAATTTACACCTTAGGCTCTGCTTCTAACTTGGGCCCAAATTGTAAAATGGTCTTATCTATTGGCGATTTCGTTCCAATTCACATTCCAAGTAATATTCGGCATGCTAATTACATTGCCGGTTGCCAAATTGCATTATCTCTTATAGTTTCCGAGATATGGACTATCGATAATTTACACCTTAGGCTCTGCTTCTAACTTGGGCCCAAATTGTAAAATGGTCTTATCTATTGGCGATTTCGTTCCAATTCACATTCCAAGTAATATTCGGCATGCTAATTACATTGCCGGTTGCCAAATTGCATTATCTCTTATAGTTTCCGAGATATGGACTATCGATAATTTACACCATAGGCTCTGCTTCTAACTTGGGCCCAAATTGTAAAATGGTCTTATCTATTGGCGATTTCGTTCCAATTCACATTCCAAGTAATATTCGGCATGCTAATTACATTGCCGGTTGCCAAATTGCATTAACTCTTATAGTTTCCGAGATATGGACTATCGATAATTTACACCTTAGGCTCTGCTTCTAACTTGGGCCCAAATTGTAAAATGGTCTTATCTATTGGCGATTTCGTTCCAATTCACATTCCAAGTAATATTCGGCATGCTAATTACATTGCCGGTTGCCAAATTGCATTATCTCTTATAGTTTCCGAGATATGGACTATCGATAATTTACACCATAGGCTCTGCTTCTAACTTGGGCCCAAATTGTAAAATGGTCTTATCTATTGGCGATTTCGTTCCAATTCACATTCCAAGTAATATTCGGCATGCTAATTACATTGCCGGTTGCCAAATTGCATTATCTCTTATAGTTTTCGAGATATGGACTATCGATAATTTACACCATAGGCTCTGCTTCTAACTTGGGCCCAAATTGTAAAATGGTCTTATCTATTGGCGATTTCATTCCAATTCACATTCCAAGTAATATTCGGCATGCTAATTACATTGCCGGTTGCCAAATTGCATTATCTCTTATAGTTTCCGAGATATGGACTATCTATAATTTACACCTTAGGCTCTGCTTCTAACTTGGGCCCAAATTGTAAAATGGTCTTATCTATTGGCGATTTCGTTCCAATTCACATTCCAAGTAATATTCGGCATGCTAATTACATTGCCGGTTGCCAAATTGCATTATCTCTTATAGTTTCCGAGATATGGACTATCGATAATTTACACCTTAGGCTCTGCTTCTAACTTGGGCCCAAATTGTAAAATGGTCTTATCTATTGGCGATTTCGTTCCAATTCACATTCCAAGTAATATTCGGCATGCTAATTACATTGCCGGTTGCCAAATTGAATTATCTCTTATAGTTTCCGAGATATGGACTATCGATAATTTACACCTTAGGCTCTGCTTCTAACTTGGGCCCAAATTGTAAAATGGTCTTACCTATTGGCGATTTCGTTCCAATTCACATTCCAAGTAATATTCGGCATGCTAATTACATTGCCGGTTGCCAAATTGCATTATCTCTTATAGTTTCCGAGATATGGACTATCGATAATTTACACCTTATGCTCTGCTTCTAACTTGGGCCCAAATTGTAAAATGGTCTTATCTATTGACGATTTCGTTCCAATTCACATTCCAAGTAATATTCGGCATGCTAATTACATTGCCGGTTGCCAAATTGCATTATCTCTTATAGTTTCCGAGATATGGACTATCGATAATTTACACCTTAGGCTCTGCTTCTAACTTGGGCCCAAATTGTAAAATGGTCTTATCTATTGGCGATTTCGTCCCAATTCACATTCCAAGTGATATTCGGCATGCTAATTACATTGCCGGTTGCGAAATTGCATTATCTCTTATAGTTTCCGAGATATGGACTATCAATAATTTACACCTTAGGCTTTGCTTCTAACTTGGGCCCAAATTGTAAAATGGTCTTATCTATTGGCGATTTCGTTCCAATTCACATTCCAAGTAATATTCGGCATGCTAATTACATTGCCGGTTGCCAAATTGCATTATCTCTTATAGTTTCCGAGATATGGACTATCGATAATTTACACCTTAGGCTCTGCTTCTAACTTGGGCCCAAATTGTAAAATGGTCTTACCTATTGGCGATTTCGTTCCAATTCACATTCCAAGTAATATTCGGCATGCTAATTACATTGCCGGTTGCCAAATTGCATTATCTCTTATAGTTTCCGAGATATGGACTATCGATAATTTACACCTTAGGCTCTGCTTCTAACTTGGGCCCAAATTGTAAAATGGTCTTATCTATTGGCGATTTCGTTCCAATTCACATTCCAAGTAATATTCGGCATGCTAATTACATTGCCGGTTGCCAAATTGCATTATCTCTTATAGTTTCCGAGATATGGACTATCGATAATTTACACCTTAGGCTCTGCTTCTAACTTGGGCCCAAATTGTAAAATGGTCTTATCTACTGGCGATTTCGTCCCAATTCACATTCCAAGTGATATTCGGCATGCTAATTACATTGCAGGTTGCGAAATTGCATTATCTCTTATAGTTTCCGAGATATGGACTATCAATAATTTACACCTTAGGCTCTGCTTCTAACTTGGGCCCAAATTGTAAAATGGTCTTATCTATTGGCGATTTCGTTCCAATTCACATTCCAAGTAATATTCGGCATGCTAATTACATTGCCGGTTGCCAAATTGCATTATCTCTTATAGTTTCCGAGATATGGACTATCGATAATTTACACCTTAGGCTCTGCTTCTAACTTGGGCCCAAACTGTAAAATGGTCTTATCTATTGGCGATTTCGTTCCAATTCACATTCCAAGTAATATTCGGCATGCTAATTACATTGCCGGTTGCCAAATTGCATTATCTCTTATAGTTTCCGAGATATGGACTATCGATAATTTACACCTTAGGCTCTGCTTCTAACTTGGGCCCAAATTGTAAAATGGTCTTATCTATTGGCGATTTCGTTCCAATTCACATTCCAAGTAATATTCGGCATGCTAATTACATTGCCGGTTGCCAAATTGCATTATCTCTTATAGTTTCCGAGATATGGACTATCGATAATTTACACCATAGGCTCTGCTTCTAACTTGGGCCCAAATTGTAAAATGGTCTTATCTATTGGCGATTTCGTTCCAATTCACATTCCAAGTAATATTCGGCATGCTAATTACATTGCCGGTTGCCAAATTGCATTATCTCTTATAGTTTCCGAGATATGGACTATCGATAATTTACACCTTAGGCTCTGCTTCTAACTTGGGCCCAAATTGTAAAATGGTCTTATCTATTGGCGATTTCGTTCCAATTCACATTCCAAGTAATATTCGGCATGCTAATTACATTGCCGGTTGCCAAATTGCATTATCTCTTATAGTTTCCGAGATATGGACTATCGATAATTTACACCTTAGGCTCTGCTTCTAACTTGGGCCCAAATTGTAAAATGGTCTTATCTATTGGCGATTTCGTTCCAATTCACATTCCAAGTAATATTCGGCATGCTAATTACATTGCCGGTTGCCAAATTGAATTATCTCTTATAGTTTCCGAGATATGGACTATCGATAATTTACACCTTAGGCTCTGCTTCTAACTTGGGCCCAAATTGTAAAATGGTCTTAACTATTGGCGATTTCGTTCCAATTCACATTCCAAGTAATATTCGGCATGCTAATTACATTGCCGGTTGCCAAATTGCATTATCTCTTATAGTTTCCGAGATATGGACTATCGATAATTTACACCTTAGGCTCTGCTTCTAACTTGGGCCCAAATTGTAAAATGGTCTTATCTATTGGCGATTTCGTTCCAATTCACATTCCAAGTTTTATTCAGCATGCTAATTACATTGCCGGTTGCCAAATTGCATTATCTCTTATAGTTTCCGAGATATGGACTATCGATAATTTACACCTTAGGCTCTGTTTCTAACTTGGGCCCAAATTGTAAAATGGTCTTATCTATTGGCGATTTCGTCCCAATTCACATTCCAAGTGATATTCGGCATGCTAATTACATTGCCGGTTGCGAAATTGCATTATCTCTTATAGTTTCCGAGATATGGACTATCAATAATTTACACCTTAGGCTCTGCTTCTAACTTGGGCCCAAATTGTAAAATGGTCTTATCTATTGGCGATTTCGTTCCAATTCACATTCCAAGTAATATTCGGCATGCTAATTACACTGCCGGTTGCCAAATTGCATTATCTCTTATAGTTTCCGAGATATGGACTATCGATAATTTACACCTTAGGCTCTGCTTCTAACTTGGGCCCAAATTGTAAAATGGTCTTATCTATTGGCGATTTCGTTCCAATTCACATTCCAAGTAATATTCGGCATGCTAATTACATTGCCGGTTGCCAAATTGCATTATCTCTTATAGTTTCCGAGATATGGACTATCGATAATTTACACCTTAGGCTCTGCTTCTAACTTGGGCCCAAATTGTAAAATGGTCTTATCTATTGGCGATTTCGTTCCTATTAACATTCCAAGTAATATTCGGCATGCTAATTACATTGCCGGTTGCCAAATTGCATTATCTCTTATAGTTTCCGAGATATGGACTATCGATAATTTACACCTTAGGCTCTGCTTCTAACTTGGGCCCAAATTGTAAAATGGTCTTATCTATTGGCGATTTCGTTCCAATTCACATTCCAAGTAATATTCGGCATGCTAATTACATTGCCGGTTGCCAAATTGAATTATCTCTTATAGTTTCCGAGATATGGACTATCGATAATTTACACCTTAGGCTCTGCTTCTAACTTGGGCCCAAATCGTAAAATGGTCTTATCTATTGGCGATTTCGTTCCAATTCACATTCCAAGTAATATTCGGCATGCTAATTACACTGCCGGTTGCCAAATTGCATTATCTCTTATAGTTTCCGAGATATGGACTATCGATAATTTACACCTTAGGCTCTGCTTCTAACTTGGGCCCAAATTGTAAAATGGTCTTATCTATTGGCGATTTCGTTCCAATTCACATTCCAAGTAATATTCGGCATGCTAATTACATTGCCGGTTGCCAAATTGCATTATCTCTTATAGTTTCCGAGATATGGACTATCGATAATTTACACCTTAGGCTCTGCTTCTAACTTGGGCCCAAATTGTAAAATGGTCTTATCTATTGGCGATTTCGTTCTAATTCACATTCCAAGTAATATTCGGCATGCTAATTACATTGCCGGTTGCCAAATTGCATTATCTCTTATAGTTTCCGAGATATGGACTATCGATAATTTACACCTTAGGCTCTGCTTCTAACTTGGGCAAAAATTGTAAAATGGTCTTATCTATTGGCGATTTCGTTCCAATTCACATTCCAAGTAATGTTCGGCATGCTAATTACATTGCCGGTTGCCAAATTGCATTATCTCTTATAGTTTCCGAGATATGGACTATCGATAATTTACACCTTAGGCTCTGCTTCTAACTTGGGCCCAAATTGTAAAATGGTCTTATCTATTGGCGATTTCGTTCCAATTCACACTCCAAGTAATATTCGGCATGCTAATTACATTGCCGGTTGCGAAATTGCATTATCTCTTATAGTTTCCGAGATATGGACTATCGATAATTTACACCTTAGGCTCTGCTTCTAACTTGGGCCCAAATTGTAAAATGGTCTTATCTATTGGCGATTTCGTTCCAATTCACATTCCAAGTAATATTCGGCATGCTAATTACATTGCCGGTTGCCAAATTGCATTATCTCTTATAGTTTCCGAGATATGGACTATCGATAATTTACACCTTAGGCTCTGCTTATAACTTGGGCCCAAATTGTAAAATGGTCTTATCTATTGGCGATTTCGTTCCAATTCACATTCCAAGTAATATTCGGCATGCTAATTACATTGCCGGTTGCCAAATTGCATTAACTCTTATAGTTTCCGAGATATGGACTATCGATAATTTACACCTTAGGCTCTGCTTCTAACTTGGGCCCAAATCGTAAAATGGTCTTACCTATTGGCGATTTCGTTCCAATTCACATTCCAAGTAATATTCGGCATGCTAATTACATTGCCGGTTGCCAAATTGCATTATCTCTTATAGTTTCCGAGATATGGACTATCGATAATTTACACCTTAGGCTCTGCTTCTAACTTGGGCCCAAATTGTAAAATGGTCTTATCTATTGGCGATTTCGTTCCAATTCACATTCCAAGTAATATTCGGCATGCTAATTACATTGCCGGTTGACAAATTGAATTATCTCTTATAGTTTCCGAGATATGGACTATCGATAATTTACACCTTAGGCTCTGCTTCTAACTTGGGCCCAAATTGTAAAATGGTCTTACCTATTGGCGATTTCGTTCCAATTCACATTCCAAGTAATATTCGGCATGCTAATTACATTGCCGGTTGCCAAATTGCATTAACTCTTATAGTTTCCGAGATATGGACTATCGATAATTTACACCTTAGGCTCTGCTTCTAACTTGGGCCCAAATCGTAAAATGGTCTTACCTATTGGCGATTTCGTTCCAATTCACATTCCAAGTAATATTCGGCATGCTAATTACATTGCCGGTTGCCAAATTGCATTATCTCTTATAGTTTCCGAGATATGGACTATCGATAATTTACACCTTAGGCTCTGCTTCTAACTTGGGCCCAAATTGTAAAATGGTCTTATCTATTGGCGATTTCGTTCCAATTCACATTCCAAGTAATATTCGGCATGCTAATTACATTGCCGGTTGCCAAATTGCATTATCTCTTATAGTTTCCGAGATATGGACTATCGATAATTTACACCTTAGGCTCTGCTTCTAACTTGGGCCCAAATTGTAAAATGGTCTTATCTATTGGCGATTTCGTTCCAATTCACATTCCAAGTAATATTCGGCATGCTAATTACATTGCCGGTTGCCAAATTGAATTATCTCTTATAGTTTCCGAGATATGGACTATCGATAATTTACACCTTAGGCTCTGCTTCTAACTTGGGCCCAAATTGTAAAATGGTCTTACCTATTGGCGATTTCGTTCCAATTCACATTCCAAGTAATATTCGGCATGCTAATTACATTGCCGGTTGCAAAATTGCATTATCTCTTATAGTTTCCGAGATATGGACTATCGATAATTTACACCTTATGCTCTGCTTCTAACTTGGGCCCAAATTGTAAAATGGTCTTATCTATTGGCGATTTCGTTCCAATTCACATTCCAAGTAATATTCGGCATGCTAATTACATTGCCGGTTGCCAAATTGCATTATCTCTTATAGTTTCCGAGATATGGACTATCGATAATTTACACCTTAGGCTCTGCTTCTAACTTAGGCCCAAATTGTAAAATGGACTTATCTATTGGCGATTTCGTCCCCAATTCACATTCCAAGTGATATTCGGCATGCTAATTACATTGCCGGTTGCGAAATTGCATTATCTCTTATAGTTTCCGAGATATGGACTATCAATAATTTACACCTTAGGCTCTGCTTCTAACTTGGGCCCAAATTGTAAAATGGTCTTATCTATTGGCGATTTCGTTCCAATTCACATTCCAAGTAATATTCGGCATGCTAATTACATTGCCGGTTGCCAAATTGCATTATCTCTTATAGTTTCCGAGATATGGACTATCGATAATTTACACCTTAGGCTCTGCTTCTAACTTGGGCCCAAATTGTAAAATGGTCTTATCTATTGGCGATTTCGTTCCAATTCACATTCCAAGTAATATTCGGCATGCTAATTACATTGCCGGTTGCAAAATTGCATTATCTCTTATAGTTTCCGAGATATGGACTATCGATAATTTACACCTTAGGCTCTGCTTCTAACTTGGGCCCAAATTGTAAAATGGTCTTATCTATTGGCGATTTCGTCCCTATTCACATTCCAAGTGATATTCGGCATGCTAATTACATTGCCGGTCGCGAAATTGCATTATCTCTTATAGTTTCCGAGATATGGACTATCAATAATTTACACCTTAGGCTCTGCTTCTAACTTGGGCACAAATTGTAAAATGGTCTTATCTATTGGCGATTTCGTTCCAATTCACATTCCAAGTAATATTCGGCATGCTAATTACATTGCCGGTTGCCAAATTGCATTATCTCTTATAGTTTCCGAGATATGGACTATCGATAATATACAACTTAGGCTCTGCTTCTAACTTGTGCCCAAATTGTAAAATGGTCTTATCTATTGGCGATTTCGTTCTAATTCACATTCCAAGTAATATTCGGCATGCTAATTACATTGCCGGTTGCCAAATTGCATTATCTCTTATAGTTTCCGAGATATGGACTATCGATAATTTACACCTTAGGCTCTGCTTCTAACTTGGGCAAAAATTGTAAAATGGTCTTATCTATTGGCGATTTCGTTCCAATTCACATTCCAAGTAATGTTCGGCATGCTAATTACATTGCCGGTTGCCAAATTGCATTATCTCTTACAGTTTCCGAGATATGGACTATCGATAATTTACACCTTAGGCTCTGCTTCTAACTTGGGCCCAAATTGTAAAATGGTCTTATCTATTGGCGATTTCGTTCCAATTCACACTCCAAGTAATATTCGGCATGCTAATTACATTGCCGGTTGCGAAATTGCATTATCTCTTATAGTTTCCGAGATATGGACTATCGATAATTTACACCTTAGGCTCTGCTTCTAACTTGGGCCAAAATCGTAAAATGGTCTTACCTATTGGCGATTTCGTTCCAATTCACATTCCAAGTAATATTCGGCATGCTAATTACATTGCCGGTTGCCAAATTGCATTATCTCTTATAGTTTCCGAGATATGGACTATCGATAATTTACACCTTAGGCTCTGCTTCTAACTTGGGCCCAAATTGTAAAATGGTCTTATCTATTGGCGATTTCGTTCCAATTCACACTCCAAGTAATATTCGGCATGCTAATTACATTGCCGGTTGCGAAATTGCATTATCTCTTATAGTTTCCGAGATATGGACTATCGATAATTTACACCTTAGGCTCTGCTTCTAACTTGGGCCCAAATTGTAAAATGGTCTTATCTATTGGCGATTTCGTTCCAATTCACATTCCAAGTAATATTCGGCATGCTAATTACATTGCCGGTTGCCAAATTGCATTATCTCTTATAGTTTCCGAGATATGGACTATCGATAATTTACACCTTAGGCTCTGCTTATAACTTGGGCCCAAATTGTAAAATGGTCTTATCTATTGGCGATTTCGTTCCAATTCACATTCCAAGTAATATTCGGCATGCTAATTACATTGCCGGTTGCCAAATTGCATTAACTCTTATAGTTTCCGAGATATGGACTATCGATAATTTACACCTTAGGCTCTGCTTCTAACTTGGGCCCAAATCGTAAAATGGTCTTACCTATTGGCGATTTCGTTCCAATTCACATTCCAAGTAGTATTCGGCATGCTAATTACATTGCCGGTTGCGAAATTGCATTATCTCTTATAGTTTCCGAGATATGGACTATCGATAATTTACACCTTAGGCTCTGCTTCTAACTTGGGCCCAAATTGTAAAATGGTCTTATCTATTGGCGATTTCGTTCCAATTCACATTCCAAGTAATATTCGGCATGCTAATTACATTGCCGGTTGCCAAATTGCATTATCTCTTATAGTTTCCGAGATATGGACTATCGATAATTTACACCTTAGGCTCTGCTTCTAACTTGGGCCCAAATTGTAAAATGGTCTTATCTATTGGCGATTTCGTTCCAATTCACATTCCAAGTAATATTCGGCATGCTAATTACATTGCCGGTTGCCAAATTGAATTATCTCTTATAGTTTCCGAGATATGGACTATCGATAATTTACACCTTAGGCTCTGCTTCTAACTTGGGCCCAAATTGTAAAATGGTCTTACCTATTGGCGATTTCGTTCCAATTCACATTCCAAGTAATATTCGGCATGCTAATTACATTGCCGGTTGCCAAATTGCATTATCTCTTATAGTTTCCGAGATATGGACTATCGATAATTTACACCTTATGCTCTGCTTCTAACTTGGGCCCAAATTGTAAAATGGCCTTATCTATTGGCGATTTCGTTCCAATTCACATTCCAAGTAATATTCGGCATGCTAATTACATTGCCGGTTGCCAAATTGCATTATCTCTTATAGTTTCCGAGATATGGACTATCGATAATTTACACCTTAGGCTCTGCTTCTAACTTGGGCCCAAATTGTAAAATGGTCTTATCTATTGGCGATTTCGTTCCAATTCACATTCCAAGTAATATTCGGCATGCTAATTACATTGCCGGTTGCCAAATTGCATTATCTCTTATAGTTTCCGAGATATGGACTATCGATAATTTACACCTTAGGCTCTGCTTCTAACTTGGCCCAAATTGTAAAATGGTCTTACCTATTGGCGATTTCGTCCCTATTCACATTCCAAGTGATATTCGGCATGCTAATTACATTGCCGGTCGCGAAATTGCATTATCTCTTATAGTTTCCGAGATATGGACTATCAATAATTTACACCTTAGGCTCTGCTTCTAACTTGGGCCCAAATTGTAAAATGGTCTTATCTATTGGCGATTTCGTTCCAATTCACATTCCAAGTAATATTCGGCATGCTAATTACATTGCCGGTTGCCAAATTGCATTATCTCTTATAGTTTCCGAGATATGGACTATCGATAATTTACACCTTAGGCTCTGCTTCTAACTTGGGCCCAAATTGTAAAATGGTCTTATCTATTGGCGATTTCGTTCCAATTCACATTCCAAGTAATATTCGGCATGCTAATTACATTGCCGGTTGCCAAATTGCATTATCTCTTATAGTTTCCGAGATATGGACTATCGATAATTTACACCTTAGGCTCTGCTTCTAATTTGGGCCCAAATTGTAAAATGGTCTTATCTATTGGCGATTTCGTTCCAATTCACATTCCAAGTAATATTCGGCATGCTAATTACATTGCCGGTTGCCAAATTGCATTATCTCTTATAGTTTCCGAGATATGGACTATCGATAATTTACACCTTAGGCTCTGCTTCTAACTTGGGCCCAAATTGTTAAATGGTCTTATCTATTGGCGATTTCGTTCCAATTCACATTCCAAGTAATATTCGGCATGCTAATTACATTGCCGGTTGCCAAATTGCATTATCTCTTATAGTTTCCGAGATATGGACTATCGATAATTTACACCTTAGGCTCTGCTTCTAACTTGGGCCCAAATTGTAAAATGGTCTTATCTATTGGCGATTTCGTTCCAATTCACATTCCAAGTAATATTCGGCATGCTAATTACATTGCCGGTTGCCAAATTGAATTATCTCTTATAGTTTCCGAGATATGGACTATCGATAATTTACACCTTAGGCTCTGCTTCTAACTTGGGCCCAAATTGTAAAATGGTCTTACCTATTGGCGATTTCGTTCCAATTCACATTCCAAGTAATATTCGGCATGCTAATTACATTGCCGGTTGCCAAATTGCATTATCTCTTATAGTTTCCGAGATATGGACTATCGATAATTTACACCTTAGGCTCTGCTTCTAACTTGGGCCCAAATCGTAAAATGGTCTTACCTATTGGCGATTTCGTTCCAATTCACATTCCAAGTAATATTCGGCATGCTAATTTCATTGCCGGTTGCCAAATTGCATTATCTCTTATAGTTTCCGAGATATGGACTATCGATAATTTACACCTTAGGCTCTGCTTCTAACTTGGGCCCAAATTGTAAAATGGTCTTAT